>NW_006399951.1:3015718-3077497 GCF_000299155.1 Elephantulus edwardii | reverse complement strand
ATGCACTCTTATTGATTGTGCTTGGCTGTACATGTACATATCCTTGAAGATGTATCATGGGGGTGTTGCAACCTAGAAGACACAAATTTGACTAACTCAGGCATACTTTAAACCTCATCGCAATGGCGTTACATTTTAATGTTAAGAGGGCCTTCGTAGCCCATTTTATGAATGCTTTTGCCGTGGTTGCTCATTGTGGATCCAGGTGAAATGAAATCCTGGACTACATCAATCTTTACTTATTGTGATTTTGCTTATTGGTCCAGTAGTGTATATTTAGGGGCTTTTTGATATTGAGGTTAATCCATAGTAAAGACTGTACCATTTATTCTTCATCAGTAAACATTTCAGGTCCTCTTTGTTTCAGGAAACCAGGTTGTGCCATCTGCACATGAGTAGTTATTAAAGATTCTTTCTGAAGTTTTTAAGCTGTGCTCTTCCTTGTATAATCTGACTCCTAAAAATATTTGTTCATCATATAGATTGGATAAAGAAGGAGATATAGGCTTTTATCTTGAATAAAGATATAGGTCTTTGTCTTAGATAAAGATATAGACCTGATGCACTTCTATCTTTTATATTGTTAAAATGAGGGCATCTTTGTCAGGCTCCACTTTGCTGTTTTTATGTGCTGTTGAGTAAGAAAGGACCCTCAGGTAGGTTTTTCGCAGGCTGTCTGTAAATGCATGGGAGGACATTGGCCACCTTTCTCTCATTTAGAAGCTTGTGGATTTGAACTGCCTAATTTTGAGTTAGCAGCACAACTCCATATTTACTAGGCCACCGGAGCCCCTTAGCACCACTTTAGCACAAGTGAATGTTTTAGAATTCACGCTCTTCAGTATGGCATCCATAATATGATATGACATATCCAGTCAAATATCATTGCCTAGTCAATAAAGCACAGGCAAACAAACATCTTTCTGGTATTCTTTGCTTTCAGCCAAGATCCATCAAAATCACCATTGATGTCTCTGGCTCCCATACATTCTTCAGAATCTTGCATAAAATTCTCGCATGTTCTTATTAATTAAAGGTCTCTTGCTGTACTTCTTTTTAATTATCCTCAGCTAGATTGCATGCTTCTTGGAGGCAATAATTCCGAAGCTTTATCCGACATATTTTGGACTATGTTGCAAGGAGGGTCCAGTCCTTGGAAAAAGGACGTCATGCTTGGGAGAGTGGAGGGACAGTGCAGGGGAGGAAAACCATCGATGAGTTGGATTGATTCAGTGACTGGGGTAATTGGGGTAGATGTGTCAGAGACAATAAGATTGGGACAGGATAGAGCAGGGTTTAGGACTGTTGTACATAGGGTCGCTATGAGTCACAGGTGACTTGACAGCACATAACAACAAAAATAGCAAGATTGTACTTGTCTGTGATACTATTGATGTTGTTACTGTTGTTAGGTGTCATCAAGTTGAGGATAATTCATCGTGACCTTATGAACAGCCGACCTGAACCTTGCTCTAGCCTGGACCATCCTCATCACCTCTGACACACTAGAGCCCAATGCTGAAGTCACCACACTAATCCACCTTGTTGGGGGTCCTCCTTTCCTTAACTCTCCATCTTCCCAAGCACAATGTCCTGTCCCAAGAAATAGCCTTGCCTCACTACATGTCCACGGGATGAAAAACAAAGCTTCACCATCTTTGCCTCTTAGGAGCACCTTGGCTGCTGCACCTTTTCCAAGACATGCCTATTTTTCCTCCTTTGGCAGTCCATGGGATATTCAGCACTCTTCTCCAGCACCACAACTCAATGGCATAAATTCTTCTTGTGTCATTTTTATTCGTTGTCTAGCTCTTTGATATGTAGCAGTTGATTGAGAAGATCATGGCCTGGATGAGGTGCACCTCAGTCTTCAAACTGGCATCATTGCTCTTCAGCATTTTTTGCTAAAAGCAAAGAATAACAGAATGCCTATTTGTGTTTTGTCGACTATGCAAAGGCAATTCATGATGTGTATCATAACAAATTATAGCTAACATTGTGAAGAATGGGAATCCCAGGACACTTATTTGTGCTCATATGAAGTCTATACCTAGACCAAGAAGCTGTTATGCAAACAGCAAGCTAACACCCTATGGTTTAAAATCATGGAGAGTGTGTGTAAGTGTTGTATTCTTTCTCCATACCTATTTAATTTGTATGCTGGGCAAACAATTTGCGAAGCTAGACTTTATGAAGAAGAATGTGGCATCAGGATTGGAGAAGACCCATCAACAACCTGTGTTATGTAGATATTAATGATAGTTGATAATTTTTGCATTCTTCTGAATCACATCTCTTTGGACTGAGTACACATTTAGCTTTCTTCCAGGCAGTTGACCAGGTAGCTAGCTGCCTTCCAAATTTTGTAGTCTAGATGGGTGAGAGCTTCTAGTGTTGCATCAGTCTGTTGAAATATTCTAACTGATACTCTTATCAATTCCTGGAGTCTTATTTTTTGCCAATGTCTTCAATGCCTCTTGAACTTTTTCCTCTTATGCCATTGATTCTTGATGTATAGGGCACTTTGAGCCTCAAGGTCATCAGTAAGCAAGCTATATCCATTTCCTCTCATCCCTGCAAAGAAAAACCCGCTTCCAAGCTCATCACTCAAATACTTAAGGCAGGCTACCATCTCTGTTGCCCAAGGTGGGAAGAAAGTCTCAGTCAGTGTTGCATTATTTGGCTTCTCTTGTGATTTGTGTCACCCCTCCAACTCCTGTCCCCTGACATCACTGGTCAATTTTTTTCTTTAGCTGTACTAAAACCACTTCATCCAATGTTTCTTTCTCTCATCTCAAACCCCCCAAAGATACCCATCATAAAAAAAGAAGCTTACAATAAAATAATCATGACCAAAGTACAATTTGAACATGTAGCATACTATAGCTCCTTCTGGGAACTCCTAGGCAGTACAAATGTTTAACAGACTGAGTGACCAACCAAAATGGTTGGAGGTTCAAATCATCTCAAAGCACTTCAGAGGAAAATCTTAATCATCTACTTCTGAAAACTTAGTTACTGAAAACTCCATAGAGCACAACTGTTCTCTCACACGCATGGTCAACTCAACTCAACGGTAACTGAGCTCCATCCTCCAGAGCCTCAGTCATCATAGGTTCTGAAATTCCCTGCTGGCAAGAAATGTTTTAAAATTATTTTTAATTCTTTTTAATGTACTATCTTCAATTTATTTGATTATAGAAATCATCTTTTTTTTTAATCCCCTCTAAGTAAGCAACCACACTAAACCAACAATCACAAAATTACTGACCTACAAAATCGACTCCAGGAAACATTAACTAAGGAATTAGAGTCAAGTCTTGCCTGGAAGGCATTCTTGTCTCTTTAAGGAGATTTTTTTCCTTCCCTCTCATCATATTCAAATGCTTACTATTATTTTTGCTAACTAGGCCTCCTACAGAGTAGTCCAGTTTTCTGATTTTCTGACTTCTCATGAGGTATCTCACTATTGCCCCGGTGCCACCTGATCTCACTACTGCCCCGGTGCCACCTGGACCACTGGGTTTTCTGAAGTTAACCTAAATTACTGTCCCAAATAAATACGTGTTGCCAAATGTCAGGGCCTTTAAAGGGTCTAAGGGAAGCTTGTTCCTGTATACTTCCTCCTAAATGCATTTTGCTAAAGGGCATTTTTAAAAACACATTAAATTTTATGATGACTTTAACAAACAAGTCAGTGATCATGATTTCAAAATGAGCCCCGAGCAGTTAAGGAGAAAGGTCAGCTAAGTCGTGGCATATAGAGTTTCTGCTTGGAAATGACTGACTCGAACTCTGAACAAATGCAAGTTCATTGACTCCCTAATGCTATAGTTAAAACATAGATCCTAAATAGTCAGGCTAATGACTCCAAAATTAAAATAGACCTGGCCTCTGGATGCAGCTAGTAATTAACTTTTAATTTTCTACAGAAGCTTGTCATGCATTTGACCCTTGACTTTATTTAGTTCTCTCCTGGTATTTCAAAAGCCTGAACTGCCAAATAAGGTTGTTACATCAGTATTACAGAGAGAAGCAGTTGTAGAAAATGTGCTTATGGAAATTATAGCTAGAGGGGATTTCATAGAGAGTTAGTTGCCTTCATAAACTTAAATTTGTGATAATTGCTATTGCCATATTATTCACAATTATAAATTAGACTATTAGCAGATGGAATTATAGGAGACCTACAGGAACAAAATAATTTTTTTTGTCTTACAGCCTTAGAATGTTGTAGCTGAAAGGCCGTTTGTTAAATTCATCAATACCAAACCAGCAAGTTGCCAGTTGCTAGCAAGTTGACTCCAACTCCCGGTAACCCAAGTGGAGAGTGGAAGTGTCTTGCATCAGGTTTACAAGACACTGCCCTTTTGAAAGGACTTTACCAGGTCTGCCTTCTGAAGTACCTCTCTTGTTGTTGGGTGCCATCAAGATTACCACAAATCATAGCCACCTTACGAACAACTTATCTGGACCTTACTTGATCTTTCACCATCCTCAAGTTCTCTGATACACTTGAAACAATGTCACAGTCACTGCGTCAATCCCTTTTAGTGAGAGTCTTCCTCTGACTCTCAACTCTTGCAATATAATATAGCCTTTTCAAAGGATAGACTCCTCACGGCAACATGCCCAAAATATGCAAGACAAAGTTTCACCATCCCTGCCTCTAAAGAGCGCCCCAGTTGAGTTTCCTCCTAGACAGACTTGTTTGTTCTTTTGTCAGTCCATGGGATAGTCAGTTTTCTTCTCTAACATCACAATCCAACGGCATCAATTCTTCTTCCGTCATCCTTGTTCACTGTCAAACTTTCAGATGCACAGGAAGTAACTGAGAAGACCATGTCTTGGATGAGGCACATGTCTCAGTGGACTCAAAACTATCAACCTTTTGGGTAGCAGTTGAATGCTTACCCTTGTGCACCACCCAGGAATTCATCTCTTTATTTCACAATGAGAGAAACTTGGGCTGAGTGAAGAGTTCTGAGCCACTAAAGAGTAAACTGTTAGGACCGTGCATTTGTGCACTGGAAGAGGATCTGTAGGCGGGGTGTGTGAAGCTGATGCTGTGAGGGGTGATATTCTAAGAGCACTCTAAGGTTGAACTTGTCTCATTACTAGTGAAAGATGGAGAGATGATTTCTATTTAAAGTATAAAGACCAAACATCTGTGCATAGATCTGAGCGCAGAAGCTACGAATTTTGCTTCTGCTGATGCAATTTTCCCCTTACGTGTTCAGCTCTTACTCTGAGAAGAGCCTCAAGACTGGGTGAGGGTGTGGGAAAAGGAGGTCTTTCCTGACTGTGAGAAGTCACATCCCATCCTGGAACATCAAAGCCCTTCAGTTCCAGGGCTGTGCCTCTTTGGTATGCACTGATTAGGCTGGATACATATGAGATCTTCAGCAGTAATCCCACATACAGTAAGGGGCTTTCTGCTATTTTTCTTCTACCACATACAGTTCTCTCCACTACCCCCGATGAGTGTCTGGGCAAACTCAATTTTCTCTATCTCCTGTAATTTTCAGAGAAATGTAACCTCCTCTATTGATTGATACTGTGGAGAACTCTTAATTGGCTATGTGTATGTTGAGTCTTAAGAGAACAGAAGCAGTGGATGTGAAAAACAAAAATTCGTATCAGCAACAAGGTTGTCATAATTTACCAACAAATAAATTGAAGTAAAGGGTATATTTTTGATCATGAGAAGAAAGGAACCCTAAACTTTGGATATAAATTTTGACATCCTATAGGAATTGATGCTTTGAGCTGTGGTGCTGGAGAATAGTATTGGATATACCATGGACTGCTAGGAGAATGAACAGTTTCTTTCTAGAGAAGGTGAGACCAGGCTGCTCCTTGGAGGCAAGGATTCTGAAGCTTCATCTGACATACTTTGGATGTGTTGTAATGAGGGACCAGTCCTTGGAGAGGGATATTATGCTTGGGAGGGAGGAGGGACAGTGCAGGAGAGGGAGACCCTCGATGAGATAGCTTGATTCAGTGATTGGGGTAATGAGGGTTGGTGTGTCAGAGACAATTAGACCGGCACAGGATAGGGTAGGGTTTAGGACTATTGTAAATAGGGTCGCTATGAGTCACAAGCGACTTGATGGCCCATAACAACAACATCATAGGATGAAAAGTAAACAATAGAATAAAGAGACTAGAAATTATAAGGAGTTGCATTGCCAACCTAAAGGCATACAGTTCAAATCCACCAACTTCTCTACAGGAGAAAGATGGGCAATCTCTTCACGAGTAATTTACAACCTCTGAAAACTCCCTGGAGGGTCAGCTAGGAATGAGTCCATTCTCAGTGGAAGGCATGTAATGACAACTTTTCAAAAACTACTGTTATGCTTTTTATAATTGTATCTGCTTTTTAAAAATTACATCAAATACTTCCAGAGTGCCTTCTCCTCTAGCAAAGGAAGAATAATAAAAGAATGAAAAGGAAACAGTTGTCAAGTTGCCTCCAGTTCATGGCCAACCTGCCTAGGTAAATGTACATCTGTGCTGCCTGGGGTTTCTATGACTGATTTTCAAGATTAGCTCACCAAGTCTTTGTCTTTTGGTGTCTCTGGGTAAATTTTACTCCTTAACTATTTTAGTTTGCAGTCAAATGTGTTAGTTGTGTCTGCCAGGCAGGGTCTCCAATCCTCCCCTACTGGTAATATCTATTTAAAAGAAGAGATTGTATTTCAAAGATTCTCATGTAAATAAACTTAGGTAACAGTCTTCGAAAACATTTGCCTCACAAATAAGTGTAAATTCACACATTTGATGTAAGCAACCTTTGATCTGAGAGGCCTTTTGAAGTTGATAAAGAATGTTTGCCATGAACCATAATAGAAAATAAGACTTATACTTTATTTGAAATAAAAAAAAATTAGAGCATTGTGTTATCTACAAAATGTCTTGTCCTTCTATGCCTCAATTTTCCTACTTGAAAACTATGGATTATGCAGTGTTGTAAATTCATTTCCGTAGGGCTACATGTAAGATTACTGACTGCAATGTAAATATTTACTTTCAAGATCTCTATTTCAAATTAGAGAAGCACCAAGAGCATATTTACTTTCTCTTTTACCCAACTATAATAAAATCACAGCAAAGGAAACAACTAAGAAAATATTAACACATGGAAAATGGAAAAGAAGCCATTAGTGGCCAGGAGAGTTTAAGATAGGCAGTATGAGAGAAAGAAACATGTAAAGGATAGACATTTAATCAAATAGATGCCATACCATTCAAGCAGGAGTTTGTGAAAGAAAGAATACAAGGAAACTGAGTGGCAGGGAAATTATAAAAAGTATTTCTCATAGCCTAGGCTAGGGAGTTCTGGTGGTCTAGTGGTAAGAACTGACACTGTAATCCCAAAGACACAATATTCAAGTTCACCTGTTACTTCACAGAGGAATGGAAAATCTCTCTCCATGTGATTTACTGCCTCTGAAAACCCAGCTATGAATCAGCTATGAGTCAGTTCTCACTTGACTACACACAACAACAACAACAACAGTGGGAGGATAAACAATCTAATTCCTGTGCAATCCATCAGGTGAGGTTCATGTGTTGTCACCATGTGTCTTTCTTCAAAGAAGGTTATTTGTAATGAATATACCATTGAAAGTACATAATTCAATCATTTGATCTCCAGTTTATTTCTGCTACCATGTTACATATGGACTGGACCTCAACTGATGGATTGCACAGCAATTAGACTGAACTATATCTGCAGAAAGAATCATTGCAGAAGCACAATATCTGCAGTAAATCAAAACCAGACCAGGTGCCTTCTGTGGAACAGACCATCAATTACTCAAGTGCAAGTTTAAATTGAAGCTGAAACAAATGAAAACTAGTTTGCAGAAACCAAGTTACAGCCTCGAGTCCATCCCAGTTGAATTTAATAATCATCACAAGAACAGGTTTGAGGCATTGAACACCAATGATCAAAGGCCAGAGGAACTGTGGAAGGACATCATTGATGTCATCCATAAAGAGAGCAAAAATTCATTACAAAGAAGGCAGTGAAAGGGGGGAAAAATGAATGTCAGAAGAGACGATGAAAATTGCATTAGAGCATCAAGAGCCAAAAGAAAAGGAAGAGATGCTGGAGTTAAAGAGCTGAACAGAAGATTCAGAGAGCTGGAGAAAATAAAAGCAAACTATTGTAACAAAAAGTGCAGAGAGCTGGAGGCAAAGGATGAAAAGGGAAGAATTTACTCAACAATTCTCAAACCAAATGAATTGAAAAACAAAGCCTGGAGTTGCAATATTTGAGAGATGCTACAGGCACAGTCTTGAATGACCCAGGAATCAAAAGATGGAAGGAATACACAGAACATTGTACCAAAAAGAATCAGCTGACACTGGAAAAATTTCATGAAGGACCATATAATCAAGAGCCAATGATATTAAAGTTCCACCTGCATTGAAGGCTTTAGTAAAAAAATAAGAATTCAGGAATTGATGGAATACCAAATGGCAAGTTTGTACTAATAGATGCAGCCTTAGTTGAGCTCACCAGTTTATGCCAGGAAATTTGGAGGACAACTATCTGGTCAACTGATCAGAAAAGATCCATATTTGTATGCATTCCAAGAAAGGAGATCCAACAGAATGTTGAAATTACAAAACAAGATCATCAATATCTCATGCAAGAAAAATATTGTTGAAAATCACTCAAAAAATGGCTAGAGCACTAACAACATTGATGGGGAACTCCCAGAAGTTCAAATTGGCTTTAGAAGAGGCTGCAGTGCTAGGAATATCATTGCTTATGTCAGATGGATTCCACCTGAAATCAAAGAATATCAGAAGGATGGCTATTTTTGTTTTCTTGACTTTGCAAAGGCATTTGACTGTGTGGATCATAACAAATAATGGCTAACATTCAGAAGAATGAGTGTTCCAGAACACTTAACTGTGCTCAGACAGAATCTATATCTGGACCACGACGCTGTCATTCAGATAGAGCAAAGGAACACTGCATGGTTTAAAATCAGCAAGGGTGTGCATCAAGTTGGTGTCTTTTCCCTATACCTGTTCCATCAGGATGCAGAGCAAATAATTCATGAAGGTGAACTTTGTGAAGAAAAACATGGTATCAGGATTGGAGGAAAACATAAACAATCTGCTTATAGAGAGGACACAACTTTGGTAGCTAAATGAGGAAGATATGAATGCTTAGATCAACGCCCTTGGTACTAGTAGTCAGGAAATAAGGAGACGAATTGCATTGCACGAATCTGCTCTCAGGGACTTGTCCAAAATGCTGAAGAGCAGTGATGTCAGTTTGAAGACCAAGGTGTGCCTAATTTAGGCCATGGTCATCTAAATCAACTGACAAGAAAGGTCAATGACAAAAGAAGGATCAATGCCAGTGAATTGTATTGTTGGAGAAGAGTACTGAATATTCCATGGACTGCTGAAAGAACAAACAGACCAGTCTTGAAGAACTTGCAGCCAGGGTGCTCCATTGGAAAGACAATGAGTTGTAGTGTTGAGGAAGAGTACTGAATATCCCATGGACTGGCAGAAGGACAAACAGGTCTTGGGCAAGTGCAGCTAGGGTGCACCTTAGAAACAAGGATGACAAGTTTCATTTCTCCTATTTTCAGCAGGTTGTTAGGAGAAGGTATTCTTTGCAAAAGGATATTATGCTTGGTAGGGTGGAGGCAATGGGTTTAAGGAAGTACAAGTGTATAAAGATACAACAAGATAGGGCAGTGTTCAGATCTGCTGTTCATCCAGTTGCCATGAGTTGTACTCAACTTGACAGAACTTAACAACCACCACCACCATCTCAATTAAGAGTTTAATATATCCACAATGCCACTGGGGTGCCTTTTCTAATGGAAACTGGAAGAAAAACTTCCCTGTGCTTCCTTTCATGATGAGAAAGGGATGATCTACCTTTCATGTGCAAAAAGTTTTCCCATGTGCTACCTTTCGTAATCCCATTGTGGTCGCCACTGTGTCATTCCATGGCTTTGAGATTCTTCCTCCCTTTCACGGATCCTCCCTCCACCTTTCCAAGCATGATGATAATTTTCCAAGGCATGGTCACTCAGAAAAATATGGCTGAAGTATGTGAGGTGAAACCTTGCCATGCTTGCCTCTGAAGAAGGCTGTGTCTTCTCCAAGACCTAACTGATTGTTCCTTTGACAGCACTTTCAGTGCTCTTCTCCAACACCACAACCCAAGACATTCCTTCGTCTGTCATTCTTCCTTACTGTCCAGCTCTCTGATGCATAGCAAGTAATTGAAAAGCCCTTGGTCTAGATCAGGTGTACCTCAGTCTTCAGACGGACAGCACTGCTCCTTAGAACTTTGGAGAGGCCTCAGAAAAGCTACTTTTCCAATGCTGTATACGTCCTCTGATCTGCTTACTGCTGGTACCAAGGCTACTGAGTGTAGACCCAAGTAAGATAAAATGACCAGTCAGTCTATGAAAGGAAGATGGGCTGTTGGTTAGAAATGCTTTTTAAAATGAAAATTTCTCTTTGTTCTAATGATTGTACTGAAGTATGGAAAAATACACTTATTATAATTATATAACCACTGATGGTATCAAAAAGTCCTAATTTTTTTGTTCTTTCCTTTATACAAATATCTGAATTTGATGCTAACTGTTTGTAATTAAAGCTACAAGTAAGACTAGGGAAGTTCTCCTTTTCAGTCTGCTAAAAATCAAGATTCTGTTTCTGAGTGAAAAGAAGAAAACTGTCCAGATTTTGCCTATTCTTTTTTTCTTCCTAACACAAGCCTTCTTTTTATGGACTCAAAATGATAACTTCTCCAGTCTAGTTCAGTTCTGAGTGTATTAGTAAGCACAAAAGATTCTTGACATAATTGTTCACCAATAAGACAGATGGACTGCAATATCCAAGGTACTGTATTGCAGATCTGAGAAAGCAGAGAGTATCTTCTCAAAAATTGCCTTCTAGTCTAAGAAGGTTATTGGTATGTCTATTTGGGTTGGGTATTAATCTAGTTAACATACTACTGTTGCTAGTTCAAAGTTACTTCAAAAGAATAGTTTACATACAATAGCTAGTAAACAGACAATTTGAGGTACAATACGGCTGAGAAAAATGTCATTCCAAGAGATAATTGCTAGTTCAGGAAAGATGCATTTTCTTTTCCAGTAAACAGACAGTTTAAAGTAATCTGCATGACTTTAGAGAAGTTATGACAGGGTCTGAGGACCAAACAAATGTAAATTAGTTCAGCCAGTTTTGCAGGCTGAAAACCCAGGATGCCAAGTTTTTAGAGTTACAGTTCATGTTTGAATAATCCTTAACTTTTTAATACTACCCATCAAGTGTGGTCGTAAGTTAAAATGTACAAAAAGTGCCTTTAAAAAATCCTGCATTTCCTAAACTATTCTGAAACCACTGTGTCCATTCTGGATGGCTACAATATTATATTACTATGAGAGTAATGGAGCTTTGGTGGCCTAGTAGCAAGAAGCTGCACTGTAATCCTGAAGGCGCAGGGTTCAAATTCATTGACTGCTCTGTGGGAGAAGGATGGGCAATCTCCTCCCATGTGATTAACTGCCTCTGAAAACCTGTCAGAGGATCAGTTATGGGTCACTTCTGTCTCATTGATATACAAAAGCAACAACATGAGAGAAAGAAACTTCATTAATGTATGCTACAATAATTTGAACAGTTCTAAATTTGCTTAAAATATAAAGGAAAAGAACATCCTTTATTCTTTTCCCACACCTTTTTCCAAGGCAGACATCATGGACGCACTCGTTGTTAGATGCTGTGAAGTCAACTATGACTCATATTGACTCCATGAAGAACAAATCTGAGCTTTGCCCTATACTAGACCATCCCCCATGCTCAATGCCACTGCTACACTCACTGTGTCAATTCACCTCTTTGAAGGTCACTCTCTCTTTCCTTGATTATCTCTGCCTTTCCCAGCATGGTGCCTTTTTTCCAAGGACTGGCCTGTCTTGACAACATGCTCATACAGTGTTTATGGGACACACACTAGTTGTCCTATTAGAGATGTTGTCCATACAAAATCTCATTTGAGTGGCAAGGAGCTGCACTTTAATCCTGAAGGCAGGCATCCGAGGCCACCAGCTGCTCTACAGGAAAGGGTGGGCAATATCCTCCCTGGTGATTAACTGCTTCTGAAAACCTGTGGGAGGGTGAGCTATGGGTTGGTTCCAACTCTATGGTACACAACAACAACAACAATCCCCTTAGAAAGGCATTTTATTGCTTCAATTTTATAAAATAGGAAACTAAAAGGATCAGGAAATCAAAAAACATATTGCGATGGGAAAGTCTGCTGTTAGGGACCTCTCTAAAGTACTCAGAAGCAACGGTGTCTCTCTGGAGACTAAGGTCTGCCTGATACAGGTCTTGGTCTTTGCAATCACTTGTTATGCATCAGAGAGTTGGACAATGACTAGGGAAGATGGAAGGAGAATTGATGCCTTTGAGCTGTGGCGCTGGAGAAAAGTATTAAATGTACCCTGGACTGCCAAGAAAATACACAGATTCATCCTGGAGAGGGTTAAACCAGGCTGCTCCTTGGAGGCAAGGATTCTGGGGCTTCGTCTGACATACTTTGGACATGTTGTAAGGAGAGACAGGTCCTTGGAGAGGGACATCATGCCTGGTTAAGTGGAGGGACAGCATAGGAGGGGAAGACCCTCTATGAGGTGGATTGATTCAGTGACTGGGGTAATTGGGATGGGTGTGTCAGAGGCAGTGCGATTGGCACAGGATAGAGCAGGGTTTAGGGCTGTTGTACATAGGGTCGCTATGAGTCGCAAATGACTCGACGGCACATAACAACAACAACAACAACAACAACAAAAGGATCAGAGGAGCAAACGCCTTCCCATAAATATTGGTATGTTCAGGATTCAATCATAGGCCCATTCGCGCACTTCACTTCTATTCTATTAAATCCTTCCTCTCAATGAGGCCAAGGTCTGTCTACTGAGCCTTGAGATCCTGTAAGGGGAGAAATTGAAAGGAACGGAGAACCCTGAAGCACTTGTTGCCATGCACATAGGGTTTTTAACAATGGGAGTAGGAGTCTCTGGGTGGTGCAAACAGTTAACTTGCTCTACTCTGAGCTGAAAGATTGAAAGTTCAAGTTTGCCTAGAGGTGCGCAGAGAAAAGAATGCTTGGTGATTTACTTCTGAGAAATCATCCACTAAACATCTAGGAAGTACAGCTCTACTTTGATACAGTTGGGTAACCGTACCTTGGAGGTAAATTAACAGCAAGTGGTTAGTTGGATGACTGAAAAGGAATAATGCAGGTAGAGAGAATCTGGCTCCACACAGGAGCTGAAGAGGTTGGAACAGAGTGGCCATCAGGGAGAAATGTGGTGGCTATGAGAGCTGGACAGTGACTAGGGATGATAGAAAGTGAATTGATGCCTCTGAGCAGTGGTATTGAAGAAGAGTGTTGAATATACCATGGACTAAGAAAAAGAACAGGTTCATCCTAGAGAGGGTTAAACCAGGCTGCTCCTTGGAGGCAAGGATTCTGAAGCTTCATCTGACATATTTTGGACATGTTGCAAGGAGGGACCAGTCCTTGGAGAGGGATGCCATTTTTTGGAGGGTGAAGTGACAGCACAGGACCCTTGATGAGATGGATTGATTCAGTGACTGGGATAATAAGGGTAGGTGTGTCGGAGACAATGAGATTGGCACAGGATAGAGCAGGGTTTAGGGCTGTTGTACATAGGGTTGCTATGAGTCGCAAGTGACTAGATGACACATAACAACAACAACAACAAACAACATAAATGTGTGCACTCTAGACTTTTATCTTCTTGATTGAAAATCAAGAAATTGCCTGCTCTATCTTCAGGCTAACTTCTTTTCTGCAATATATTTTAACTTTGTTTATAAGATCAGAACAATAGTGTGGTTTTTTTTTCCCTATGCCTGTGGTAAAACAGAAGATTCTGTTTTATAACTACATAATATTCTTATTTGCTCTTTAAATCATTGATTGGAAATACCATATCTTCTTTCCTTAACTATTTTCTCCTCCCCCTTCTTCTTTTCCTACATCACATGCAACAGAAGACCTTCAAAGCATTTTGTCTAAATTCTGAGATGAAAATCCAAAACCACCACTCTCTTGTTGTACAGAGCAGGGTCTTCATGGGACAGTGCAAAGCTTTTTCTGATGAGACAGCAGTTGATCTGTTTTCCTGACTGTTTCTCTCTGGTCCTGAGAGTGAGGACTGACTTATTCGCATTGGTGCCACTACCACCTCACTTAGTTCTTATAATGTAGTAGTTTCTCAAGAAATATTTGTCAAATAAATAATGGAATTAATTAATAAAAAAAAAGAGTAGAGCAAATAGCCAACTGGATCAAGGACTGATTTCACCCTTTCAGCTCAACCCTGCTCCGTAATCAGCAGGAGCTTCTCGAGGGAATGAGGAGATCCTCCGAGCTCTGGTGTGAAATGGAGAAGGAAAAATGGAACAGCAGTAAATAAGCAATTGAAATAAAGCGGTGAGTTTACCTGCTAGGCTGGCCTTCTGTGTAAAGCTTGGGCCAAGAGACTTTTCACTTGGAGAAAGGAAAGGATTTGGGATTTATAAGCATGACACTTACGCGTCTCATGAACAGAAGACATTTCAAAGTATCTTAGTCAAGTGGTTTGTTGCCATCAAGCCAGTGTCAACTCCTGGTGGCCTTTTGTAGAGCAGAACGATGCGTTGCTTGGTCTGCCACCATCTCCACACTCACCTGTGTGTCTGAGTACATCATTGAGATCACCGCATCAATCCAACTCACCAAGGGCCTCTGAGACGTCCTCAAGCCTCGTGTTCCTCTCTGCCTGTTGAGCTTTCCTAATTCATATCGTTTCCATTGACTAAATTTTTCCTAATTAGTTTATCAAGTCTTCTGTCCTGCTCCCTTTTAGTTTACGAGTTCCACCATGGTTGGCTCTGCTGATACTTTAAATACTAGTCACATAGCTTCCAGCATCGTACCAACAGGCAAACCACCACTGGAAGAGAAACTGACAGATGGGTGGGGGACAAGTGCTTTAGTACAAAACGAATCTCTGTCATCATTCAGAGGTGATATTCTCTATGGTTTAGTGCTAAAGCACTGGTTGGAGAAAAAAAGAAGAAAGCTTCGAACGTCCCTGAAGTGTTGTGGTCCTCTTTCATTTACTGTTCTTGGTGTTGCAATAAAAGCAAAGCCCCTTTGGATTAGATATTTTTTTTAAAAAAAAAAGAGGGAAAGAGAGAGAAAAGGGAGAGAGAAAGAGAGAAGGAAAGAGAGGGGGAAGAGAGAGGGAGAAAGAGGGGGAGGGGGGAGAGAGAGAGAGAAGCAGAAAACAACAGATCTGCAGTATGTTTAATTCATTTGTCTCCCTAACTTCCGAATTGTCTTTACTTCTGTGTGTCCCCAGGCCCAGACCACCATGGCCAAGGGTCACCATTAATATATCATTTCCTCTTTCTGTTATCACAATATAAAGGACCTTAGCACTGACCTTTCTATCAAAACATCCTTTGTTTAGAATGAAAAGCTATTCACTGTTAGGCCCTTATCTATAGGGTTTAGCTTAAGGATCAAATCCAAAGAGCAGAATTGGTTTACTTTTTTATGAAATGAGCTCAGTTCAGAAGTCTCCATTTTGGCAGAAAGGTACATTAATCACAAGGAAAAGAACAGATCTCGCTTTTCACAGCTTCTGGTTTACTTTCAATACAGTCACACAGTGAGGCTTTTGTTCCCGAAAAAGTCGCACTGTATTTAAATACAGTAAATATAACAAAATTGCCTTCTTAAAATTACACAAGAGTTCCTCCAGCCCAGGATGCCCATAATGACCTCAGTGTTGCATGACCAACTTTATGGCTTCAAAAAGGCTCTAAATTAGTTTGGACAGATGGGTTTTATCCCGAGGAAATCAATGAGGTTTTGTGAGTCTGACTTAATTTTTATGCAGCTAGCACTTTGAGATGAAATTAAAATATGTATGAAAAACATATTAAAGTTTCCCTGGGGTCCGTAGTTGTTTGTACATTTACAAGGTGTTAAAGAGATGATTTAAAATCTAACTCTATGAGGGATCAATGCAGGCAGACCATGATTTATGGCCTTCCGTGGCATTTTTGACACTTTGGGCCTAATGTCTTATACGTGCTGAACCACTAATTATCTTTTAATTCATAAGGGTTTCGTGATATTTTATAAGTGTAATATAATATATAGGCCTGGATCACACAGAAAAGCTCAGAGAGCAACATGCTTTACACGTTTTCCTGAGTGGGTAACATGTGTAAGCAAATTTGGGCCGAACCTTGTTGAAAGACTTCTTGACAGTGCTATAAAGCTGAACCATGGCTTTGCTTTGCTCCACGCCAAAAAAAAAAAAAAAAGCCTCCAGATTTTACCATTCTAAGGTATGTGCAGTTTAAGGACTTAGTGGATTAGAAGTTACATTTCTAATACAAGTCAAAATGTTAAGTCCAATACTCATTCCTTGTCTGGTGAATTCTGACTTAACAGCAAATTTTATCGTAGAGCCAAGCTGCTCCAGAGAATTCCCAAGATTGTAAATCTTTTCAGAAGCAGGTCAGCACATCATTCTCAGCAGATTGGCTGGTTGGTACAAAACACTGGCCTTTAGGTCCTGAACTGTTCTGCAACCCTCTGTGTCATCTTAAAAAAAATTAAGAGTGTTTTGAACTCAGTAGGTACATAGTTTGATTGAATAGAAGTGGAGTGGTTAATTGAACTAGAATTGTATTTGATTCTAGGTTTCTTTTCCCCCCCCTCCAAATTGGGTACTTTAACAAAGTTAACTTGCTGCTGTTGTTGTTATGTGCCGTCAAGTCGCCTGTGAGTCCTCACAACCCTGAACAGGATAGCTCGGGACCCTGGCCTAGCCTGAGCCACTCTCCCTGGCTCTGACATACCTACCCTTCATTGTACGATAAATACTTTGCAAGCATCCATCCTCTGTGGGTCAGACAGTGTTCTAGACTCTCAAAGAACAGGACAGCTGTGATCCAGTGAACAGGAAGCTCAAATCCAATGGTCAAAAATGCCATGTGGCAAAAGACGGTGCCTCACAAAAGGCACTCAAACTGTGTTGGCGGAAACTGGTGAAATGGGCCAATGAGCTCGAGATTCAACTGAAGCCAGGAAGACAATATGGGTACTTATTTTACAGATGAAGAAACGGAGCCACATGGCAATTTGCTTAAAATTATGCAGTTACTTGATAACACAACTTTGGCAAAAAATTTCACTTTTAATTTCACTTTAGTGAAATAAGAATTTGGAAGGAAAATAAAAAAAAATATAAAAAAAGAGTCTTAACTGGAAAGCCCTGCTAAAGGAGGGCCTTGTTTATAGGGTTAATTCTCTGAAAATTATGGTCTTGTTATCGATCTTTGCTCCTGAGATGACTGGCAAAATCGCACATACTTGATAAATGCAACACTCAATCTATAAAGGAATGCTCTGATTAATTTTCTCAGCTGAGGCAGAAAACACGGTGTTTAGACACCGTTATGTTAAGAACAGAGATCACTTCTAAGTATGTTTTACAGGTCATGTCCCCCCTTGCCCACCTCACTGTGTCCCACGCACATCACCATGCCAGGTGAGCTCTGGTGACACAGCACATACTACACTTCACTGCTAACCAGAAAACCTGGGGAGTGCCTCTAGATTCAAACCCACCATCACCTCTGAGAAATAAAGATAGACTATAAGGTGCACCTGATCCAGGCCATGGTCTTCACAATTACTTGCTATGCATCAGACAGCTGGACAATGACTAAGGATGACAGAAGAATGAACGCCTTCAAGTTGTGGTGCTGGAGAAGAGTACTGAACATGGATTGCCAAGAGAACAGGTCTATCCTAGAGAGAGTGAAACCAAATTTCTCTTTTGAGGCTAAGATTTTTGAAGCTCCATCTCACATACTTTGGCAACTTGGCCAGGAGAGACCCATCCTTGGAGAAGGACGTTATGCTTGGAAGGGTGGAGGGACAGCACAAGAGTGGAGGACCCCCAGATGAGATGGATTGATACAGTAACTGGGGCAATGGAGGTAGGTAGGTTGGAGTCAGTGAGACTGGCTCAGAACAGTGAAGGCTTCAGAGCTGTTGTACATAGGGTAGTTGTGAGTCACAGGTGACTTGACAGCACATAACAACATCTCTTCCTATTAAAGTTAACAGCCTGAGAAATCTTAGGAGGGGAAACTACAAGTCAGAACGTTTCAACAACAGTGAGTGAATACCATGCCAAGGCAAAAAATTAGGTCACCTGAACTATTTTGATGAGCACTCTTCTAGACAGGTGAAGAGTAGGGAGGAGGTCAGGCACTCACCTGGACATCACTATCCACAACCCTTGACCACCATCCACTTGCTATGAGTCAGTTGTTCTGTGATGGTTCTTATGTTAATCAAATGCTGAAAGCTATGCCACCTCTACTGAAAACATCAGCAGGTCACTCCTGCTGGAGGGATGTCTGGGGAACTTTTAGACCCAGTCAGACTAGGAAGAAAGATCTGGCAACCTACTTCTAAAAATTAGCCAAAGAAAACTGTTTCACAGCAAAGCGTTGTTCCACTTGCTTGCTTTGGATTCATCATCAGGACATGGCAAATGCTAGAGGAGGAGACTGAGCTTGGTGGTGACACAGAGGACGAGTGAGGGTCAGGGAGGTCCTTGGTGAGAAGTAGTGGCACAGAAGCAAGGATGAGCTCCAATTCGTGGGAGCGTGAGGATGAAACGGGACCAGGCGCTGTTTGGTTCTGTTGTACGTAAGGCTGCCTGAGTCGGAGCCCACTCAAGGATGGCTGCCAACAGTGACTTAGATTAAGTGCTTCCTCTCTGATGTGTACGCTTCATGGATTAGTTAACTTACTAACTAAAGCAACCCTCAAAACTAAGGATTAATGTTAAACTTCTGCAGCAGATGGTGAAACTGATCACAGAGAAATTGAGTTTGCCAGCCTGTTGGCTGTAAAAGCCCCATTCTCATCACCTCACTGTACAAGTCCAATATCGTTATATTTAGTGATGATTTTGTTTATTACTTAGGTCCAGGTAAATGTGCAGGGTGTGGGGGATGTGGTGTGTGTGTATAGCTGAACCTCTAGTGAGTTTTCAGAAATAGTAAATTTCATGGGGGGAGACTGTCCATTTTTCTCCTGTGGAACAATTGGTGGATTCAAACCCACAGACCTTTATATTGGCAGCACAATTCCTTACTACTAAGCCACCACCTTTACATATATAATGTATGTAACATGTAACAGATATAAAATATCTAACATGTAACACACACATATATACATAATACATTCTCTTATTATGATAGTGTGTTATGTGTCATTGAGTCAGAACCGACTCACAGCTGGCTTTCCAGTGGGTTTTCAGAGACACAATCATCACACGGGAGGAGACTGTGTTTCTCCCTCAGAGCAGCTGGTAAATTCATACTGTGTTCATTTGAATTGACAGTGCAGCTTCTTACCACTAGAACCCTCAGTCTCTGTGTGTGTACGTCTCCATGTGTATGTACACAAATATTTTTGTGCTTTGTGACTTGACAGCACATAACAACAATAAGATAAAAAAAAAACCAACCCATATTGAAGACTTCTATATGTTTGCTTAAGTTCCTATTCTTTCTCATACCCCCCTACCTTCCAACTTCCCTGAACAAACAATCGAGTAAGAAACATTCCCACTGAATCATTTCTGCCTCCAGGTCACCTCACACACTACAGTATAGGGCTACTCTGTAAAGCGTTCGTGACTATAACCTTTACAGAACCAACGACAGCCACACCTTTCTTTATGGCATTGCTGAGTGAGTTCAAATTATCTACCTTTTGGCTAGTAGGGTGAGAGCAAACCTCTCTTTACCATCCAGAGGCCTTCCCTAGGCAACCTCTAATTCACTTTTATCAATATAGATTAGTATTCATTTTGCTGAAGTGCGTGAAAATGAAAGCATGTAATTGATACTCCGCTTTTTCCCAGGGCTTTCATTGAGCATAAATATTCTGAGGACTATCTAGAATGATGTATGTATTAATAGTTTTTAATTACTGAGTTATTTTCCATTAAAGATATACCATAACTTGCCAATCCATTTCATTAGGAAAAAAGATGAAAAATAAATGTTCTACTTAAGGGTGCCCTATCAACGGTGTCCATCAAGTCAAAACATGAAGCTGTAATTTCTGTCTGTTCTCTATACTGTTTTTGAGCCTGTACAGGGCCTGAGAGAAGTTAGAGAACAGTGTGCAATGACTGTCAAAACTAATGGCCCTGCAACAATGAATGACGGGAAACCCTAAGTCACTGTAAACGTTCATGAAAATTAATTTAAAAAACCCTCAACAACAGAAACTCCTAATGGCCCAGTATAGTTAAGGCCTGAAACTCAATTTTAAATGTTGAAGGAGAGACATATAAATTGCTGTAGAGATTCACCAAGGACAAGTGTCTGAACTGGGGAAAGGTATAGATGAAAGATAAACAGATTATATAGAGAGCCTAGTACCAGAAAAGTGTTTGGATGAAAATGATAATAAATCTAACAGACAGTGGTGACTGTTCTCCACGTCAGAACTGACTCATAGCTGACCCTCCACAGGGTTTTCAGAGTTCCAAGGGGAGAGATTGCCCATCTTTCTCTCTCAGAGCAGCTAATGGGTCCAAACTGTCTGCCTTGGGTTTGGAAGCACAACTCATTACCCACCACGCCATCAGAGCACCTATCAATGACAAGCTATTTCAATTTGGGGGCCCCATCAGCAACTCAGGCTTCCTGGACCTGCCTTCTCCAATTTCCTTATCTGTAAATGACTCAAGCTCATAATCACAAGATGGTCACTACATCTCTAGACATCACAGTCACATCAGAGAGGCTCTAAGGAAATAAAGCATATCTAATAAACATATGAACATAAATATTCTTAGAGTACTATACTACTCGACGGTATTTAACAACAACAATGAGAGAGCTCAGTTGGCCTCGTGGATTGAAAATGATGCTACCAAGCCAAAGGTGAGAGATTTTCATCTGCAGCCCTCAGGCCTGGTTTTAATTGTTTTTGGTCAAATATTCTTCTAAGTGACACAGCACTGGCCTGTCCATTCACTGTACAGAGGTAACTCATGGTTGCTGTGATGCTAAACACTGTGACAGTGATGTGTCAAATGTGATAATGGTTACCTACAGTGGACAGTGTTTGGTGAAGCTCCCCAATTAAAGCAAGCTTGAAAATAGAAGTGGCATCCATTTCTGAAATAGCTTGCCTCCAGAAACTCTATCAACTTGGAGAATTGATGAAAAGTATACAAGTGTTCAGGTCTTTCGTTCATAGGGTCACTATGAGTCATCTATGACTCGATGGCACATAACAACAACAATATGTACATGTACTAATGTTCATATTATTATGCATCTTCTTCAATATAGAGCGCTGTGCCATTTCTGGTCATAATTGAGGAAAGCCTAACTCATTTGTGTTTTACAGGAAAGAAGGGGTGGTGGGTACATCTTAATGAGAGAGGAGAAATATTTTTCACCCCCATTGGGTGACAGACACTTAGGTTACAAGTTCATAGTGGAGAGTTCATGGATTCTGGATTACTAAGTGTTTAAGTCAGTACTAGGTAGATATTAGTTGTTGTTAGATGTCAAGTTGACTCAGATTCAAGTCTGATTCTTCAAGTTTGCCCAATCCTGTGCCATCCTCATCCTTTTCATTGTTAAACGCACTGTTGTAGTCACTGTGCTTGTCCATCTCAGTGACGGGTCTCCTCTCTTTGAATGACTATCTTTCCAAGCATGATATGCAAGGACAGGCCCATTCTGACAACATGCCCAAAGTAGGTGAGACAAAGGCTCATAATTTTTGCTTCTGAGGAACATTCACGCTGCAATTCCCTCAAGAAAGAGGTGTTTGTTCTTTTGACAACCCACAGTAGATTCACTAACCTTCACCAATCCCATGATTCCAAGGCCTGGATTCTTCTTTAGTCTTCTGAATTCATTATAACATGGCTTGGGTTAAGTACACTTTAATCTTTCAGTCAATATCCTTACTCTTTAATACTTTAAAGAAGTCTTTGAAAACAGATGTGCCCAGTAACAATTTTCTTTTTTGTCTGCTGTTTCCATGGATATTGGTTGCAGATCTCAATAAAATGACAGCATTGACAACTTCTCTCTTCTCTCCATTAATCATGATGTTTTTTATTGGTCTTGTTATGAGGATTTTTGTTCTCTTTACATTGAGGTATCATACATTACTAAAGACTGTAGTATTTTAGTTTCTTAAATAAGTGCTTCAAGTTTTCTTCACTTGCAGAAGCAAGCAGAGTTGCGTTATCTGTATAACATAGGTTGTTGATGAGTCTTCCTTCAAATCTGATGTCCATTCTACTTCAGATAGCCCACTTCCTCAAATTATTCACTCAGCATACAGGGCGAATAGACATGAAGAAAGATACAACAAAATCTTTACTGATTTTAAACCATTCTCCATCCCCTTAATCTGTTCAAATGACTCCATTTTGCTCTGTGTACAGATTTCACATGAGCACAATGAAATGTTCAGGGATAACCATTCCTCTTAAGGTTATCCACTATTTATTATGACTCGGCTAGTCATTCCACTATCTCTTCTGAGTCTAATTTGGATTTCAGAAGTTCACCGTCTATGTAGTATGCTAGTCGTTTTATCATCAGCAAGATTTTAGTTCCATGTAATTTTATGATATTGTTCAATAATTTCCATAGGCTGATAGATCAATTTTTTTGGAATAGAAATAAATATGGATCTTTTCAGTCTTCTCATTTATTTTTAATAGGCTACTGGACATTTCTAGGGCTGCATTTGTTTGTTGAAACACCTCAATTGGTGTTGTGTTGTGTGTGTTGGGTACCATAGAGTAGGAACTGACCCACAGCTGACCTTCCAGCCGGTTATCAGAGGTAATTAATCAAAATGGAGGAGATTGCCCGTCCTTGTCCCATAAAGCAGCACGTGACCTTTGGGATTGCAGTGCAGTTTCTTGCCACTAGGCCACCAGAGCTCTCTCTTCAATCGGTATTCCATCAATTTTGCCAATCCCCTTAATGTAGCTTAAACTTCATTCTTCAATACCATTGGTTCTTGATCACAGGCTACTGCCTAAACTGGCTCAGTACGGAATCATTCTTTTTATTGCAATAAGTTTGTATTAATTCGGTGTATTCCTTCCATCCTTTTTTGTTGGGTTCCATCCTCTATTATTCAGTATTTTGCCTGAACATATTTTGAGGTTTTAATATTTTCTTCAGTTTTTCAGATATTAGTATCTCTTTATAACAAATGAGGAAACAGGCTCAGTAATGTTAAACCACTATCCCAAAATTTTAGGTAGGAGTAGATGCAAAGACAGATCCCTTAAGAGTAAAATCTGTGATGTGATGAGGACAGCACAGGAAGCCATTATGGCTTTATATTTTATAACAAAATCTCAGCGACAAGTTCATTTATCCAGTTGTGTACCTAGTGAATTTTTTTTTCTTTTTATTCACCCACATGGAAGAAAAGATGCAAATGAGCTGCATACCTGCATTTATATTTGATTACTTTCTAGTTAAAGCAAGTCGTTAAAGTGTTTACTCACATTTATGAGGCCAGGGTTTGGAATTTTATGTGTACCTGTTAAATTGAGAACATTTTCCTAACTCTGTAAACCCTGGGCGATGCTGCCTAAGATCTCCATCTCCTCCGTGGCTTCAAAAGACAGGACAAGTCCTCAAGTTTCCCTCTCTGTCATATTAGACAAGTGTCTGTCTGGATTGTTGCCCCAACAAGTATGTGGGGAGCTGTTGCTTCTCCTTGTCCACCAGTAACCCAGCAAAACAGGCTGACTTGTGGGACAGGCAGAAACTGTCAAAAACTATCCTCTAGGTAAAATTAATTACTTTCCAAACCATGAAAGTAATAATATCCCTGGTAGTTCTTGTTTATTGACTGGCTTTATATATTAGACACTCTCCTTGGCACATTATATACTTAATATCTTCTCCCTCCTCCCCCCCAACCCCCTTAAACTACACTATTAAACCGGGAACATTTAGTTCTCAATCACACACATCACAGCTGCATTCTTGAGGTCTCACTCCACTCAGGCAGTTTCCTGGGACCTCAGAGGAAGGGAGACATTTCCATTCTATTTTTTTTACAGCTGTTCACTAATTCCCTTCTTGGCACTACTTTCTAATTCCTACATTCAGTTCACTTTATTTAACAGCAGCCTGTGGTTTCCAGCTGCCTCAAACTGGCTGTAAGAAACGGGGATCCCATTCACAAGAGAACGAGTACTGCTTGGACCCAACTATCTTTGTGATTTCTGGTTTGTCTGGGCCCATTTCCGTGACCATTTTGCATGAGTACCTCCAACTCCCAGGAAATCGTATCTCAACTCTGGGTCAGGAACGAGCCTGTATTTTCCGGAGGGTTTTCACGGACTGAAATTATTGGAGTAGAGTATCACTTCTTCCTCCCTAGATTGTTTTAGTTTGGAATCTCTGCTGAAATCTGCCCACCTTGGGTTATCTCGCTAGTACCGGAAATACTCCCTGGTGGCAACTCCTCAGGCATCATAGGATACACAAGCCACGTGTAAGACATATTGACAAATGAACGTGGATTACTTGCTTGCCTGTTTTTTTCACTCCCACCACATGGTACAATTTGTGAGATTGGAGGCTCTATCTGTCTTAGTTCTACTCCAATATTTCCTCTCAATACTGGTTCAGTAGAAGGTGTTCAATATTTGTTATATGCACACAGTTCTTATAGTGACCATCCCCCTTTTGCCAGATAAATAAGATGAGGTTTGTGACATTAAATCACTTGAGAAAGTTTATGTTAGTAAATGTTGGAGATAAAACTGGAAATGAGTTATGTCTGGAAGCCTCCTGGACCAGGTCATAATGCCTTAAGAAATGATCACACCTTTTTTCTAGGAGAGAATCTGCTCTGGCCCAAATCTCTTCTTAATTGTGAAAGAAATAAAAATATTCTTGTGTTTCCTGTTTCTGTTTTTCTAGGAAATACCCTAGAAATTTACCTTTTCCTCTACCTAATTCCCCAGAAAGCAAACATTATTCTATTATTACCTTCTCCTTTTTTCAAGAATCAAACTTGCCTTAACCGGAAAGGATGTTTTACATATGTGCAATTGATCCAGAGAGTGGACTTCCACATTTATCCAGCCCTCAGAAGTAAGGATGAGAGTGCAATCAGGCTGATTGATCCTCCTGTTATGCCACTTCACATGGTGACTGTCTAGTCTACTCAGAACCAAGAGAAATGAGAGTGTGTGTGACTCTTCTCTTCTCTAAGGGTGAAAACAAACAAGCAAAATGAACCACTGCTATCAAGTCATTTCCAGCTCAGGGTAACCAAATACACAGCAGAATAGAATTGAATTCCACAGGATTTTCAAGGTTCTGACCATTGAGAATTACACTGTCAGGCCTTTCTTCTTAGACACCTCAGGGTGTGGTCAATATATCAACCTTTCAGTTGATACTCAGGTGTTTAATCATTTGTGTCACCCAATGACTCTTTTGCTCTGAGAACAGAAATAGCAATAATGAGTGATTGATGAAGGGGACATAGAGCTGACATTTCCCTTACAACCACCGATTTACAAAGCCATCATCTCCCTAATTTCCCTGTTCCACCAGATGGCCCACTTCCATTGCTTTTACCTATGTTTGTTCATTCTACTCTCATGTCCGAAGACGCCTTCCTTTTCCATTCCCAGCACTTCTTCTGACTTTGGGTTCAAGCGCACATACTATAAAGCTTGTCTGCAATTGCTCCAACGGCAATTGCTCATTTCATGACCTATGACTTCCTTCCTTTGGTCTGAAGTGTTGTGTTCACTGTCTGTAGGTCATATACCCAGATGTCTCAAACAACTGTGAATGAAGGTCTAGGGGATGAGGAATTCTTGTGGTTAATTTCTGGACTTCTCAGACTGGACACAGCTGCCCATCTGATGGCATGGAAACAGTTACGAAGTCTACACAAACTCCTATAAACAGATTTTGAAATAGAATCCATGACAAATTATGAGGAATAAGAGAACTTTTTTGGGGGGGGAAATATTTCATTTAAGACATTAGAATAATTGGAAAAAGCATGATGTTGCTAAAATAAATGATCAAAACAGGTAATCATACCAGGTTAAAAGTAATAATATAATCTATTATTGTTGTTGTTGATTGCTGTCGAGTCAAGCATGACACTATGGGGGAAAACCCAACAAAACCCTGAAGCCTTTCTATAACTATTGCCGTTTCTCAAAGTTCATAGAGTTTCAGAGGCATGTTGTTTAGGAAGTGGATGCCACTCCTGCTGCCAAACCTGTCTTAAACTGGGAGCTCTACCAAACACAGTCCATCATGAGTAAGTGTTACGGCATTTAACACCCCAATGGTACAAGGTTCAGCATCACAGCAACCCCAGGTTACCTCAGTCCAGCAAATTGTCAGAAGAGTGCTGTACCACTTAGAAGAATGTTCCTCCAAAATATAATAACAACTGACTTTTAAATACAAAGTCCCCCCATTAGGTCTTATTAACTCTAAACAAGAGACTTAAACAAAAAACAACAAATGTAATACGTTGTTATTGTTGTTGTTATATGCCCTTGAGTTACCAGTGACCTATAACGACCTTATGTACAGCAGCTCTGAACCCTTCTCTGTCCTGAGCCAGTCTCACTAATTCCGACACACCAACCCCCATTACCAAAGTATAATATAATCCACTATAGCCAGATTATAGTAATATAATCTATCCACTATAGCCAGCGTATAGTAATATAATCTGATTATAAATAATCAATCCAGATTTTAATCAAACAGATAATAAGTAAGCCTATATAAAGTTGAGGAAAACATTTCTTTAGGTTCCCTGTTTTTCAATACTGACCTCCCACCAACCTGGTCCTGAGGCAAGCCTAGCTTTAATTATCTTAACAGTTGTCTTCTTACCTATATCTTCTACATCCCTGTTTTGGGATAGTAGGATGTAAGTAAAGCTGGGAAGTCAACACTGTAAGCACAAAGATAGTGACCTCAATTTCTCTATATCTATCATCAAATCTGTGACAGATCCACATTGCAGCCATCCCAATGGTACCAAGCCATTTGTTTCAACTAAATGAAATAGTCCTAGATTCTAAACTAAGATAATGCTTATGAAGTAAGTACAAACCCTCAAAGAAATGAGAAACTGGTGCTGAGAAAGTTCCTTCTGTTAGTAACCAATGAAATAGATTTCCATAATGTTGGTTTCAATAGAAATTTTGATACTTTACCTACTCTAACCATCACCCATTCACAATTTGTTAAACATTGAGCTGTGCACATCTATGTTTATTGCTGCACTGTTCACACTAGCAAAGAGATGGAAACAATCAAAGTGTCCATTAAGAAACAAATGGATAAAGAAGCTGTGGTATAGTCACACAATGGACTACTATGCAGCACTGAAAAATAAGGAACTCATAAAATATTCTACAAAATGGGGGCAGGGAGAGGGGAATTGAAAGATTTTGTTCTTGAAAACAATGTATCTGAATTTTGTAAATAAACTAGCAAAAAAAAAAACAATGAGAGTTTTCGGGTTTGTTTTTTTTTTTTTTTCAAAGAGAAAAGTGAAATAAGAGGGTAGGGAGGAAAACATCCAACAATGTGTTCATGGAAATTCAAATTCGCTATAAACTTTTGTTAAAATATCAAAGAAAAACATTGAGAAACATTGAGCTGTGCTTGCCTAAAATATGTTACACAATTATATTTCTATTACAGCATCACAAGGAAACTAAGACATTTTTAATTTATCAAGATATTTTGAGAACACTGTAACAGTGGGCCAGACAGAATTGTAAAGACAGTTGATAATCAAAATTAGTATGCTTTGGATAATATACATATCCAATAAAAGAGAATGAATCAGATGTATGTAAAATGTCAACCTGTTGTTGATTGTTACATTAAATACGTGTGCCTCTCCAATCCTCCCTCCTACCTTCAGGTATTGTCATAATGTTCTTTGTTTTAGTCTTGATGGCAACAGCCTTCATTCAATTGCCAAAAAACTTAGTGCCTCTTCTGACTGCATGGTCTTTGCAAATGTTTCTTCCTCTCCCTAGAATGCTCTTCGAATCTTCATTGACTTGTGGAATCCTTCCTCATTCATCTCATTTCCTGCTTTTACCAAATATCACATAGTTTGTCAGGAAGATTTTTCTAGGACTTGAAACACTCACTGCAGAAGATCAAAGACTACAGTCTTTAATACAGGTTACACCTCAATATCAAGAAAACAAAAATTCTCACCACTGGACAAATAGGAAACACCATGATAGATAGCAAAAAAAAAAAAATTCAAACTGTCAACAGCTTCATCTATTTGGACGCACAATGAACACACTTGGTACGAGCAGTGAAGGGATCAGGAGATACTTTGCATTGGGAAAGTCTACAGTCAGGAACCTCTCCAAATTACTGAACAGTAATGATGAAACTTTGAGGACTAAGGTCTTGATTCAAGCCATGGTCTTTTCCAACACTTCCTATGCATTAGAGAGCTGGACTTTGAGTAAGGATGAGAGCAGAAGAATTGATGCCTTTGAGCTCTGGTGTTGGAGGAGAGTACTGAATATCTCATTAACTGCCAAAAGAACAAATAGATATGTCTTGGAGAAAGTACAGCTAAAACGCTCCTTGGAGGCAATGATGACAAAGTTTTATCTCACATACTTTGGACATGTGTTTAGGAGAAGCTATCCTATTCCTTGGAGAGGGACAACATTCTAGGAAAGATGGAGTATTGACAAAAGAAAGGAAGACCTTCAACCAAATGAATTGACACAGAGACTGCTGCAATGGGGTTGTGTGTATCAGGAATTATGAAAATGTGGCACAGGATAGGGCAGGGTTCATTTCTATTGTTTCTAGGATCACTGTGAATTGTACTCGACTTAATGGCATCTAACAACAACAATAATCCCTTTCCTTTCTTGATTAAACTCAATCTCAAAACATCCACTGGTCTTGGTGTAAAATTCTCATCACAGTGATACTATTCTTGTAATTTATTGTCACTCTCTCTTACCAACACTGTAAGTTTTTAAAAGCGTGACATGGCATTGCCCATTCCTGGCCTAGTGCCGAGAACACAGGAGAGTCCAATAAATATTTACTGAATGAAACATTGAGTCATTAGAACTGTCAGTCAACTGACCAATATAATTCTGAAACCTTAGAGGGAGGTGGGAGAATTGAACCCAACTCACAACTCTTGTGCCAATTCATACCCCGAGTCTAGGCTTCCTCAAATTCCCACCCCCAGCTGGGTGCTTGCTCAGCCTTTCTCATTTCCTTCAGTGAATTTTAACCAGAGTATGCTCTGTGGTTTAATTTCCTCTCTTAAAAGCAGGCACTATCACAAACTAACAAGAGCCATGACTGGGCTGTGAAAATAGCACGTGCTCGCCAGCCCCATCCGTGGAAAACTGACCATGGACTTGGGGAGATTATTAACACAATAAACTATAATTCTGCAAATTTGTACTTTGGGACCCTTTTATTGCCTGGTTGGGGACTCTTTAATCTATGGCTTGACTCCTTGGTTACTGGACTACTTGGTTACTAAGTAACCAGGTAATTGACACTTGAATTGCAAGGATTTGCAAAAGATTTTATATTCTATAATATTTTTTTATAAACTTAGTAAAAACTCTAGCTACATATTTCAAGGTTTTAATGAAGCTCATGGCATTTTAATAGCTACATTCCATATCATAACCCATTTCCTAGTAAGTTTAGCTTTGCCCATAATACTGGCTCAAAGACAATTTTTATGTATGTTGGCTATTATTGATAATTTTATATAAATTTTATACAAATTCTCTGGAATCACATAAATGATTCTAAATTAAAGCATTTAAAAATGGAAATAATAGAAACAGTACCATAGAGCACATCTATGATAAGGCAAAGGTAGTTTTAAATGCACAACTTACAGATCTGCATTTGAATTCCTGTTTCAGCATTTGGTGTGTGACCTGGTCATGTCCTGTACTGAGAGATTTCTTAGTACTATAATTCTTCAACAAGTGATAATAATTCTTCAATTTGTAAGGAAGTACTAGGAATTAAGTTAGATGCTATGTAAAAATAACTTTATAGCCTATAAATTATAATACAAATGTTTTATTAATAATAACAGTGGATGTAGAAGACTTCTACTATTATAATATAAAATTTTATATTTTATTCTGTAAGTGTTATTATTCCAATAATAGTCTTACAACTTTTTTACTACAAATACTAGTCTCTTAAACATAATTGTCTTCAAATGGTGGTAAAAGTGTGGAGATATTGAAACTCCCTTACACTGCAGATAGGAATTAAAATTGTTCAGCTTCTACGAAAATTATTTTAGGAACTTAACAAGAAAATTGGAATAGAAATATTTACACAGCTGTAATAATCAAAACAGTGTGGTACCGGTATAGTAACAGACACATAGATCGATGGGATAGAATTGAGAACTCAGAACTCAATCCATCTACCTATAGATAGCTAGTCTTTGACAAGGAGGTGAAATGCATTAAATGGGGAAACAACAGTCCATTCAGCAAATGATGTGAGCAAAACTAGACATTTATCTGCAGAAAACTGAACAAGATCCATACTTTGACACCATCCACAAAGATTAACTCAAAGTGGATCAAGGATCTAAGAGTCTAAGAGTAAAACCAAAAACTACGTCATTGGAGAAAAAGTAGGAACAGATTTAGGAGCCTAATCTGATGATACAAACTGAAGAATTATTATCACCTGTTGAAGAGGAAATTGAAGTACTGAAAGATTACAGGATATGACCATGTTACACATCAAATGGTGAAACAGGAACTCAAATGTAGATCCTCAAGTTGTAAATTATGGTCTAGTGGTAAAATAATGTGCTGCAATCCTAAAGGCGTATGGTTTGAATCCACCAGCTGATCCCTTGGGGAATATTCAGCTAGAGTGCTCCTTTGAAGCAAAGATGATGAAGCTTTATCTCATATACTTTACGCATGTTGCTAGGAGAGGGTATTCCTTAGAGAGAAACATCACACTTAGGAAGGCGGAGGGGTGGTGAAAGAGAGGAAGACCTTTGACTAATTAGGTTAAGAAAGTGACTTCAGCAATGGGCTTGTGAGGATGTCATGGGATAGGACACTATTTAGATCAGTTGTTTATAGAGTCACTGTGAGTTGTACTTGACTTGTTGGCACCTAACAACAATCTAATCATCTAGGAAGCACAAAAGAATATGGAAGGAATACACAGTCACTGTACCAAAAAGAACTAGCTGATAAGGAAACATTTCAGAATGTAATATACGATCAATCACCTGTGGTAATGAAGGAAGAAATTCAACCTGACCTGAAGGCATTAGCAAAAGGAAAAAAATAAAGAGAGACTCTTGGAATTTATGAGATACCAATTGACATATTTCAACAAAAAGAGCTCTGGGCATGCTCAGCAGTCTTTGCTAGGAAATTTGGAAAATAACCACCTTACCAACTGACTGAGACCCATATTTGCTCCCATTCCAACAAAGGTGATCCAACAGACCAGAAATTCTTGAATATCATATGCAAATAAAATCTTGCTGAAGTTTAACAAAAATGTCTAGAACAGTACCTTGACAGAAAGCTGTCAGAAACTCAAGCTGGATTTGGTAGAGACCATGGCATCGTGGGCATCATTGCTGAAGTCAGAAGAATCTTGGCCAAAAGCAGAGAACAACAGAAAAAGGTCCTGCCTATTTGTGCTTTATTGATTATGCAAAGGTATGTGACTTTGTAGCTCATAACAATGGGCTCAAGTATATCAGAGCTGAGGGATGCAGCACAGAAGAGGGCAAGGTTTAGATTCATTGTTCGTAGAGTTGCTATGAGTCATAGTCAACTCAGAGGCTATTAAAATATCCCTGAGAAAATAAGATGACTGACCAGGATGTAAAAAAAGGTAAATTTTGTGTTTATTAAAACATTTCTCAGAAAAAATAGAGAGAGAGCCAAGAGACTGAGGAAAAATATTTACCCATGCACTTGACAGCACATAACAACAACATATATGTTAAAGGACTCACATCTAAAATTCATAGGAAACTCCAGTTCATCAATAAGAAAAATACAAACAACCCAATTCCAAAATGGGCAGAAGTTCTGAAAAGACTCTCATTAATTAAAACATCCAGATGTCCAAGAAACACATGAAGAAATATCTAAACTCACCAGTCTTCAGATGCAAATTTAAAAATGAAATATCAACTCACCCCAGCAACATTCAAAAGTGCAACAAACAACAAATATTTGTGAGGGTGAAGTATTTGTGAGATTGGAACTCTCACGGCTAGCTGGTGGGAATTACGATGGAAGAGAATTTTGTGTTTTCTTAAAACACTGAAAATAAGAGAGCTCTGGTGGCCTAGTGGCAAGAAGTTGCACTGCAATCCCAGAGGTACATGGGTTCAAATCCACCAAATGCTCTGCTGGAGAAAAGAGAGGCAATCTCCTCCTATACCAGTCAGATCCTGATGGTATGTACACACACACACACACACACACACACACATACACACACAATACAACCCCACATTGAAAATAGGAGTATAATTTGATATACTTATTCCACTACTAGAAATATACCCTGAGGAAATAAAGTTGTGACACAAACAAACATGCACATTCAGGTTTATTGATGCATTATTCACAACAAGAAATAGAGACAATTCATAAGTTCATGACCGAATGGATGGATAGGAAAAACTATGGTACATTCACACAGTGGGATTCTACGCACCACTGTAAAACAATGAAGAATGTGTGGACCACTACACAATGTGAATGAGTCTAGGAAACGTTACGCTGATTTAGATAAGATAGTCACAAAAGGACACTATGTAAGACCAAAACAACAGGATAAAGGTTTAGAGACAAAGGGAATCAATCTGGTATGACTATGGCGGAAGGAGGAGAAGTGCAGGGAGTAAAATATTAATGGATGGACAATGAACACTGTTGGCATAGGTGACAGGAAGGACAATGTAGTAGAATGAAGGAATGACAGGACATTGTGATTACTACAATTAATGATATGGAATGAAGTATCTCTTAACTGATTTGAAAAAAGCTAAGGCCATGGTCTTCTCAATCACCTGCTATGCATAGAGAGCTGGGCAATGCCTAAGAATGACAGAAGAAAAATTGATGTCTTTGAGCTGTGGTGCTGGGGAAGAGCACGGAATATCCCATGTAATGCCAAATGAACAAACAGATACATGCAGCCACAGTACTCATTGGAGACAAGGATGACAAAGCTTCATCTTTCATACTTTGGACATGTAGCAAGGTGAGGCTATGCTGTTTCTTGGAAAGGAACACTATACTTGGAACAAAGGCAGGTCAGAGAAAGAGAAGAAGGCTTCTCAAAGATATAAATGGACCCAATGACTTCAGCAATGGGCTCTAGTGTGTCAGAGATGATGAGGACGACACAGGATAGGGCAGGGTTCAGACTGACGGTTCATAGGCTCTGAGTCGTTCTAGACTTAATGGCTCCTAACAACAACAATAACAACAAAGAAAGGTTTACACAGAATCAGTCTTGAAGGAGTGACAGAGATAACGAATGAGGGAATGGGGAGCAAAAATTAATCAATAGGCTGAGTGAAGGGAAAGGCAAAGTACAATGGGGGTTCGATGACATAATTAATTGCATTAACCAATTAGAATGATTGTTCTTATTCATTGCCATTGAGTTGAACACGACTCACAGCAACCCTATGAACAAAAGGCCTGAAGCCTTTCTATAACCTTCATCATTTCTCTAGGTTCATAGAATTTCCATAAGCATGTGGTTTAGGAAGTGGATGCCACTCCTGCTTCCAAACGGTCTTAAAATTGGAAGCTCCACCAAACACTGTCCACCATGGGCAGCCATTATGGCATCTGACCCCCAGTGACACAAGGTTCAGCTTCACAGCAAACCCCAAATTACCTTAGTACAGCAAGTTGACAGAAGAGTGTTGTACACCTTAGAAGAATGTTCCTCCAAAATGAAAATAACAATAGCAAATTGCATGTAAATGATTTTTAAAAGAGAATTATCATTGGATCAAATAATCCCACCACTAGGTGTATAAGACTTGTTACATTAACAGATATATGTACACTCAATGTCATGTGTGAAGCATTATTTACAACAGCAAAGAGATAGGGAGAAATCACAAATGCACATAAACAGGTGAAGGGACAATGTAGCTATGTTTTATGTTTAGCTAAGATGGACAGGAGAGGAAGACTCCAGATGAGAAGGATTGATACAATGACTGGGGCGATGGGAGTTAGTGTGTCAGAGTTAGTGAGACTGGCTCAGGACAGGGAAGGGTTCAGAGCTGCTGTACATCACAGGTGACTCAATGGCACATAAAAACAGTAACATATTATGACAGGTTTGGAAGCAGGAGTGGCATCCACTTCCTAAACAACATGCCTCCGGAAACTCTGTGAACTTTGATAAACATCAATAGGTGTAGAGGGGCTTCAGGCCTTTTGTTCATAGGGTCGCTCTGAGTCCTGCTGGACTTCAAGGCAATCAACAACAACAACCAACATTTTACTGGTGTCTCCAGTGCAGAAGTTCTGAATTGCCTTTGGCTATTCTGGTATCTAACCATTCTATTATGTCTATCAGTGCAAGAGAGGAAAGTCCTAGATGAGATGGATTGACACAGTTGGCCTGTGTCAATGGGCTCCAGTGTGTCAGAGATTGTGAGGAAACCACAGAATAGGACAGGGTTAGGATTGGTTGTTCATAGGGTTGCAATGAGTGGTACTCGATTCAACAGCACCTATTAGCAACAACAACATACCTATATGTACATCTATATATAATTTTGTTCAATAATCTCTTTCAAGGGGACACTGTTTGCTCAGTGGTAGAATTGTCCACACCCTGTATGTGGGAGACCTAGCTTTGATTTAGTCAACGTACTTCATGTGCAGCTCCACCCTCCACCCCGCCAACATGTCAGTGGAAGCTTGTATATAATGCTTGTCTGTAATGTCAAACAGGTTTCAGCAGGACTTACAGGCCAAGACAACCGGGAAGAACGGCCTAGTGATCTATTTCCAGCAAATGAGCCAATGGAAACTCTCTGGTGACCACACTGTGGATGAATGAGGTGACCAGGAGTCAGGGACCAATTTGAGAGCAACCAACAACCACCACCTTCTTCCCACTTTCAATGTGGAGTCCAATGGGAGGTGAAGTACCCATCTTAATGCTTCTTGGCATCACTATGTTCAGACCTGGACTTAATTCTTGGGTTTTGATCACATCTCAGATCATGCCTTCCTTCTCCTAGGGTAGGTACAGGAGTGGCGGGCAATCGTGGTAAGAATGCTGTTTTCCCAGTGTGGGAGCAAGGGGAGTGCTGCTGGGAGAATCTGTTAGAGCCTGCAGCTCTTCCCCGTGCCCTTCCACTCGTTATAAAGAGACCAAAGGACACCTGCCAACAGGGATTAGTTTTAAACCCAATGCGCCACAAGTTCCTGTGTGTATTGTACTTTTCATGGAAGGAAGTATTTACCTTCACCCATACCTTTCCCTGGAAGGAGATGGAAACTCAGTCATGTGAACTGTGGGTTTCTCTAGCAACCTTAGCAGGGCACTCAGAGGCTAGCCAGTTCTCTGCAGGCACTGCCTCCTTCCCCTTTGCTGCTCTCTAAGGTTGTCTCAACGGAATGCAACTTACCAGCTGGCCTCCAGGGCAAGAGTGACCCCCTGCCCCACCATGGCTTATCCTCCCTTATGTAAGGGAGTATAACGAGCATATATGAGAGCCAACATTTAGGCAGTTCATTACTGTTGATATGGTAACTTACATTTTTTAAAAGTTAGTTTTCATCTAATAAAGCCATGCAATGAATATTATTATTTACAAAAGAAAACTCAAGTTCAGAGAGGTGGTCATCTCCCGGTCACATATCTAGGGGGTAAGCACTGCCAAGTCTGGGTGTGGTACTTCAACCATTCTCCTTTCCGAGCCACTGAGATACATTTATAAGGTAGGCCTGTGCCATTCATTGCAATTCAGAATCCCATTCCTCCCTGTCTTTTCTATAATCACACCCTCATTGTCCTTACCAGCATGAAGGCTTACATAGCAATCCCTCTGGTTATCTTCCCTCAACCCTTTCTAGATTCAATGAAAGTGCGCTGGTGGTGTAACAGGTGGGAAATGTAACATGTGGCTAAGCTAAAGGGGGCAGCACTCTTGTGGTTCGAATCCACCCATGGCTTCTTGGGTGAGGGCAGAGGATGGCAGGAAAGATGGCAATCCCCTCTCGTGTGATTTGTGGTCTCCAGCACCCCACTATGGGGTCAGCTGTGAGTCAGCTCCACTCAGTGACAATGAGTTTGAGCTTGCAATTTGATCAGAAATCATTTCCTTAAACCCTGGCTGCTACTCAAATCTGCGATGAGCCCAGTCATCCTTTCTCTGTCTTCTATCTTCGATGATAAAAGAGCTTCACAAAACACAGCATTTTGCCAAATGAAATAATCTCACCACTCGCTCTGATGGCAGCTTCCTTGTTCTATTAGGCAATTCCACCGCCACAGAGGAAGATCATAATGACATGACACATTCACCTACTATTTCCAAAGTTTCCATTATACCAGGGTGAAGCATTCTTTCCCAGAACCCGGCAGCGAGAAAAGAGTTTTAGGTCAGAAAGGCAGAGATACATTCTTCAAGATCAATCTGATTCTAATGGCAATGACATGGACAAGCAATAAGTCAGAACAGGTTGATTTGGCCACTTTGAGACTTAAAAATGCAATTTAAAAATTACCTGGTGCTCAGTGTATAGAAAGAAAGCCCTCACACAGAGTTTTTATTCTTTCATAACTCCTTTTCAGGTAAAGTGGTCTCCCCACCCCCCAGCCCCCGCTCCCCAGCTGCTATGCGCTATTAATACGAAGTACAGAAGGGGGCACATTACAGGTGAGGAAAGCAGAACAGAGAGGAAGCAGCGGCCCTGAATGAGGGTCCTTGGCACTTTGTGAAGAATAAATACAGCCCCTTCGCAATGGCTTCACCCTCTCTCAAATGCACTAGACCTTGAGTCTTCAGTTAAAGCAAGCTCTCCGGAAGTTGGAGAGATGTGAGGTACTCACAAGTAGTCCCCTGGGAAGTGGGCTGTGGGGAGTCTAGGTGAGGATATCTTACACAAGAAACTGGTCTAGCTCTCCAGGGACCTCATGGCCCAGAGTGTCTCCAGGCAGCCAGAGTAACAGATGCACTAAATAATGCATAACACATGAAGGAGATTTTACAGCTTACAAAGTGCTTTTACATAGTCATTACCAGGCTGGGCCTCTGTAATGGAAAGGGAAGCCTGGCTTCCTCCAAACTCCAAAGCTGCAGTGGTATTTAAACCATGTATAAATTCTAAAATAGGTTTATAATTTTATTTTTGTTGTTTATACTTAACAAATTGGAACCTTTAACAAACACACATTTCTTGTCCCCCTCCCCACTCAGTCCTTTCCGATTGTGCTACTCAGTAAATATTTACTGAATATTAAAGGCAGTCATTTATTTATAAGCTGTTACAAGCAGTATAGGGTCCCTAGGTAGTGCAAAGAAAGCCTCACTCAACTCAGCAACTGAGGTTGGAGGTTCAAGTCCACCCATGGGCACCTTAGAAAAAAGACTTGGGGATCTATTGGCTTTTTTTAAAGTTAGTCATTGAAAAATCACAGGAATCACAATTCTATTTGACACGCAAGAGATTTCCATGAGTCAATTTAACAACAACTGGTGGAGGTGTAGGCAGGATGGTCCCATAACAGTGCGTAAATTCAGAAGTAAAATGACTAATTTCTCTCCAGTCCATTACTGAGTCAATGTGCTTGTGGGTATGAAGTGGAGAATTTTCAACACTATGAGGGCTACTTATGCCAGGTGGACCTCTTGTCCTCCATGATGTAGGGCAATTTGAAGAAGAAAACTTCCAATGGCCTAAGAAGCCGCTTTGCTGTATGTCATTGATCCTGTTTAAGCAACATCTCAGTTTCCAGCCTTTTAACATTCATGTTTAAGTTATTGCCATTACAAACCATTGACTCAGAAGCGACTTGTAGCTGACGCTCCAGCAGGTTTTCAGAGGCAGTAAATCGCACAGGAGTTAATGGCTCATCTTTGGCCCACAGAGCAGCTGGTGAATCCAAACAATGTGTCATTGGATTGTCAGTGCAGCTCCTCACCACTTCCTTCCTCGGCTGAGGTGGTGGTTGTTGTTATGTGCCATCGAGTCGCCTGCAACTCATTGTGACCGTATGATCAACAGATCTGAACCCTGCCGTAGCCTGAGACACTTACTGCCTCTGACACACCCAACCCCCTTCCCCTTTTACTGTGTCGATCCTTCTCATCTGAGATATTCTGTTTAGGAAGGAAAAAATATACTCTTCCCAGTAGAAGTCTGATTTTAGGGACTCAATAAGCCTTTGATAGAATGACAAACATATTATAATGGAGGGGGAAAATCTGGCTAATATTGTCAATTTCAGAGACACTAAAATGCAAAATTTTCAGAGGTCTTAGCTCAGTATTTTATTCATACAAATGATCCTACGGTTATAAATTGGGAAACCACACAGATACGTTCAATTATTACCTCCTCATAAAATTGCTTCACGGACAATGGTTGCACATTGTTGGAAGTAGTGCCAGAAAATGAGCATCTCGGGTTGGAAGGCACTCAAAAGGAGAGGAACTACCTCCTCAAAGTAGACTCTAATGATGCAGACGGAATAAAACCTTCACTCAATGAAGGATGTCCATTTGCTGATGTGACAAGTCTAAAAATGAAGATAAATGGCTATAAACATCCATTAATAATTGTAACATGGACTGCTCAAAGTATAAATCTAGGAAAACTGGAAGTTGTAAAAAAAAAATGAAAGGGAACACATAAAGATTCATGTCATGGTCTTTCATGACCTGAAATGGACTGATATTTGCCATTTAGAATCAGACAATCACATCATCTGCTATGTCAGAAATGGCATATTGAAGAGGAATGGTGAGACATTTATTTTCAAAAAGAACATCTCAGGATCTAACCTGAAGTACAATGCTGCGAGTGATAAGAAGGAAGTCCTGTTAATATAATTATTCTTCAAATATACACACCAACAAGGAAAGGCAAAGATGAAGAAACTGACGATTTCAATCAACTTTTGTAGTCTGACATTGACTGAACATGCAATCAAAATGCATTAGTAAGATTTGTACCTGGAATGCAAAAATTAGAAACAAAGAAGGACTTTGTAGTTGGAAAGAGCAGACTTAGAAACAGAAATGAGGCTGGAGAAGTCATGATGGAATATTGTACTATAAATTATTTACTCATGCCTTCTTTTACAAAGCATAAGCAGGTGCTGTCCACATGGACTTCACCTGATAGACTACACAGGGATCAGATTGACTACATCAATGGAAAGAGTCAATGGTGAAACTCAATATCACTAGTCAAAACTAGGCATGGGGCTGACTGTGGAACAGAAGATCAATTTCTTATATCTAAGATCCAATTGAAGCTAAAGAGAATGAAAACAAATTTATGAGATCCAAAAATGTGGCTTTTGAGTGTATGCCACCTGAATTTAAGAATAGTCTTATGGATAGATTAGACATTTGAACATTAGTGAATGAAGACCAGGAGAGTGTGGAAAGACATCAAGGTCATCATAAATAAAGGAAACCAAAATTCATTACAAAGATGGAGAAGAAAGAAATGACCATATGAATGCTAGGACTCTGAAACTTGCATTGCAATGAAAAAAAAATCCAAATGGAGAAGAAGAGATGAACAGAAGACTTCAAAGGGTAACTCAAGAAGACAAAGTATTATTATGAAATATAGAAGGAGTTGTAGTTAGGACACGATAGAGAATAACATGCTTAGCTGAAAGAATTGAAGAACAAAGTCAAGCCTCCAGTTACAATACTGAAAAATTCCATGGGCAAATCTTTAGTGAAGCAGGAGTTATCAAATGAAGATGGAAGAAATTACCGGAGTCACCATAACAAAAATAAGCAGCTGATATTAATAATTTCAGGAAACAGCATGTAATCAAGAACCAAGTAGTACTGAAGGAAGGAGTCCAAGTTACAGTGAAGGCATTGGCAATAAAAAAGGCTCCAGAATTGATGAAATACCAGTGGAGGTAATTCAAGAAACAGATGAACCGTGAATATGCTGATCAGTGTCTGCTAACAAATATGGAAGTCAGTTACTTGGCCAACTGATCAGATGAGATTCCTATTTGTTCCCATTCTCAAGAAGAGGGATCCAAAAGATTGGAAATTATTGAATAATATAATTAATATCACATGTAAGTAAAATATCGCTGAAGATAATTTTAAAAATGGCTGGAACAGTACATTGAGAGGAAACTATCGGAAATTTAATCTGGATACTGAAGAGGCCTTGGCACCACAGAGCTATCATCGATTTTGTCAAATGGATCTTGGCTGAAAGCAGAGAGTACTAGAAAGATGTTTATTTGTTTCATATTGATAATACAAAGGCATTTCACTGTGTGGATTATAACTAACATTGAGAAGAATGGAAATTTTAAAACACTTTATTGTGTTCATGGGACACTGATATATAGACCAAGAAGGTATTGTCCAAAGAGAATAAGGGAATATTGCATTGTTTAAAATCAGGACAGGTGTGTGTCAGAATTAAATCCTTTCTCCGTAATTATTCAATCTGTATGCTGAGAAAATAATTCAAGAAACTGGAATATATGAAGAAGGATGTGGCATTAGGATAGAAGGAAGACTCATTAACAGTCTCAATTATACACAAATTTGCTTGCAGAAGTTGAAGATGACTTGAAGTATTTACTGGAGAATCAAAGACTACAGTCTTCTGTATAAGATGCATCTCAGTGTCAAGAAAACAAAATTCTCATCACTGAACAATAAGGCAAAAACCTGATATAGAGAAAAGATAGAAACTGACCACAATCAACATCCATGGTACCAGCAGTCAGTCGTATTTTTGTTTATTGAGTCTCTATGAGTCATTGACAACTTTGAGGCCCTTAAGAACAGCAACATTTTTTTCAAATGTGTTGTTTGCAAAGAAGACTGAATATTCCACACACTCTCAAAAGAACTAATAAGTATTTCATGGAAAAAGTACAGCCAAAGTGTTCTATAGAAATAAGAATGGTAAAAATTCATCTCATGTTCTTTGAGCATGTTATCAAGAGAGACCAGTCCTTGGAGAAGGGTATCAGGCACAGAAAAGTAAGATGACCAATGAGAAGACGATTCTGAATGAGGCAGATTCACACAGTATCTGCAACAAAGGGCTTAAGGCGTGGCAGGTATTGTAAGGATAATACAGAATCAGGGGCACTCTCCGCTGTGAGCAAGGTCACTACGATTTGGATCTGACACAATAGCACCCAACAATATTAGTAACATACAGTTAAATATTCTATAAATAAGGAAACAATTTCCTTGCCTTCCTATGAGAAATAAGTAAGGATGCCAGTTGTCCTAGTTGCTAAAGTCACCCCTATTATGTTCATGCAAAAACTTGCCTGGAAGAAAAGTAGTTCTAAAAGAACTGTGATAAGTCTGAGATTTTGTCCATTTACAAGTTGAAAAATTAAGACTGTCACGGGTTTTTCTGAGCCTGTTAGAAGCTATGTTGTTGTTACTGTTGAGTGCCGTCGAGTCACAGGCAACTAACTCATAGAGACCCTATGAAGGAGAGTCCTCGACGCTTGGGTGTCTCTCATCCTCTCTCCAGGTTCACAGGGTTTCTGGAGGCAAGCTATTATGGAAGTGGATGCTACTCCTCCTTCCAAGCTTGTTTTAAACGGGGAGCTCCACCCCACTCTCTGTCCACATTGGGTAACCAGCCATTAACGCATTTGACACATCAGTGTCAGTGTTGAGCCTCACAGCAAGCACAAGTGACCGCGGGACGGCAACTTATACACCAGGGCTATACGACCTAGAGGAATGTCTGAACAAAAATAATGAAAGACAGGTCCGAGGGCCGCAGATTAAAGGTCAACCACCTTTGGCATGGTAGCATCGCCTGTTAGAAGCTATAAGAACCCTGTTATTTATGATATAGCTAACTCATCAGTAATTGCCTTTTGATCTGGGTTCTTAACAAACTGGATTCTCCAAACCGACCTGCTAACTGAAATGTAGTACTTCAGAGAAAAAAAATAAATTATAATCTGTTTCAGTAAGACGTATAACCTAGGAAACCCTATGGGCAGTTCTGCTCTGTCACATAGTGTCACGCGATGAGTCACTAGGGATTCAAAGCTTTCAACAGCAGTGGCAACTAAAAACCAAACCAAATCAAACCAATATTGTTAATGAAAGCATCAAATGATTCAAATTTAGATCCAGTAAAACCTTCCTTCTCAAGGTCAGATGCAATTTAAAATATATCATACCTAACAGTTGAGATTAGTTTTCTTTAAACAGGTAAAAATTCTGGTGTTTCCTATAGAATTCAGACATTTCATCATTGGTTGTTTTATTACTGGTTCTTTTCACATCGTTCATTCTTTTACAGGATCTCTTATGTTTCTGCACTTTTTGAGAGCACAGACATTAAACACTTTTGGTCTGGGCTGTTTTCCAGGATATTTTCACTCCCCTCGCCCCCCCAAACGATAGAGATGAATGTAAGGGAGACTGTTTACTGATCATTATAATAGATTCGGGTTTCCTAACTTCAGGGTTTCTGATGTGTGTGCAGGTGACAAGCTCTCAGAAGTGGGTTTGAAGAACCCAGTTTCTAAGAATTCAGATCAATAAGCAATTACTCATGAGTTAGCTATATCATAAATAATAGGGCTCTTATAGCTTCTAACAGACTCAGAAAAACCCGTGACAGTCTTAATTTTTCAACTTGTAAATGAAAGAAATCTCAGACTTATCACAGTTCTTGTAGAACTACTTTTCTTCCAGGCAAATTTTTGCATGAACATAATAGGGGTGACTTTAGCAACTGGGACAACTGGCATCTGTACTTGTTTCTCATAGGAAGGCAAGGAAATTGTTTCCTTACTTATAGAATATTAGTTCTAGCTTTCATTTGATTACATCATTGTCGATCACGAATCTATACTTGGAACAAAATAGTCACTAGGAAGGGGAAAACAAGTGCTTACTGCTTAAGCCTGGACTCTCGACACAATCACTGACAAAGAGGATGTTACCTGCTCTTTTTTGAGTCACAAGAAGATTTGGAGGAGGGAGCTCTGGTGGCCTAATGGCAAGAAGGTGTACTGCAATCCCAGAGGTACGTGGTTCGAACCTACCAGTGCTCTGCTGGAGAAGAAGGGGCAATCTCCTCCTATACCTGTCAGATCTGATGTGACGGTACACACACACAAAAGAATAAGAAGGAAAAAAATTAAAAAAGAAGTCCTGGAGGAGTTGAGAGGCTACCAGAATGAGGTCCAGGTTCTGCTAGGAAACAGGAACAGAATGAATTCTGACTAGGCAGTCAATAGTTTCCTCTAAAATGATTTTAAAGGAGTTTCACATTTTGCCGGATACCTCCACATCCACATTGATCTGTTCTTAAGGAAATGTGTTAGCACATGCCCTCCTGCTACCATCATGAGGGACCTTGCCAGTTAGGCTTCCTATCTGCTCATATTTCAAACCAATAGTTGGGAGTCTAGGCATTAAGGGATCTGGTTCAGATCATAAATGTTATACAAATGAACCCGTGTGGATTAAGTGCTGCCACAATCTATAACTGCTAAATGAGGGTCGTGATTTCAGACTGGTGATTAGACTCTAATACACAAGATGGTTTTATGAAACACTACTCCAAGGCATTCTTCATAAGTGTGACATTTTATATGGTCTTGTAGAAAACTAGGGGGTCACAAACAATTTGGCCTTTTGCTTATAGAGGAAATTTGGAATGCAAACTGACTGCTTACTTGGGTGGTCGTGCTTCTGGGGGACAGAGTTATACTGTTTTTTCATTGCACCCAATTACTTCAGAGGGGATCGTAGTGTTTCAAGGAGAGGGTATGGTTGGTGAAGTTTATTGTATTTTACCAATATTTGAAGTTACTGGACATGGGACTTTGGCTTTCTAACTGAACAATGATGAAGGCATAATTATAGAGTCTTATAATATATTTATTAAATGGTTGAGTGTTAGATTTCTAACCAAAAAGTTGTTGGGTTATACCCACCCAGTGGTTCCTTGGAAAAGAGGCCTGCGGATCTGCTTCTCAGAGGTCATACCTTTGAAAACACTACTATGATGCAGTGAATAGTTTAATCTGGCCCTTCTTGACAAGCACAGGTTTGTACCTTCCAAAAAGTAATTGGGTATAATTATGCAAATAAAGTCATTATGATCCATCAAGGAAACTGTACAGCTTGCTAACAATGCATAGATGATGTTAGAAACCTTTGTGGGGGTGAGACCACACAAATAAGGTATATGCAAACCTAATGAAGGGATTGGTTGCTTTTGTCATCCAACTGGACTTAAAAAGAGCCGTCTCAGAGCAGTAGGAAGGGTCGTAACTAGAAGCAAGAAGAGCCAGGAGGTGAGTACATCTTTTTGGACTCAACTTATTACAACTGAGGAACCTCTAGGAGACAGAACAATAACATAAAACAGCCAGAAGCTGCAGCAGAGAAACCGAGAGAGACGGTCATGAGAACGTTCCCAGCTCACAGAGTGAGGTGGCTTCCACAAGTGTTTTATTCTATGGAGTGAGAGCTGGGCAACTTCAGACAAGAAGCTTCCTGGCAGTGGAGGGTACCTCGAGGTACTTACAGGCAGAGCTAAAGAGCTTTGAGTACCTGCCCTCCAAGCATCAGCTGATGTTAATGGAGATTCTCTCTTTTGTCTTGAAGTTAGTCTCCAGATTTCCTTGTGCTACTATTTGGCATTTATGGAGAACATTTCTACTCTAACGTAGATGGTTGCTATTAGTTGAAACTCTCTAAGTGACAACAGGTTGCTTTGAGTTATGCCAAGATTTATCATAATCCATAATCCACATTGACTTTTCAAGGGAAAAAAATATGGTTCTGTAGGCCCAAGTCCCAGCAGGAACTAAGAAGGCATTCTTTTCTACCACGCTCTCTAGAAAGACTTCTGTTCTACTTTTTTTTTGCCAGACACTGCAAATTCACAGAAGTGAAGTGTCATTTCACATCTGGAGTTGTATTATCACCACCAAATAGAGAATATGGCATATCTCACACATCATAGAGACTCTGCAAATACTTGACCTAATGCAATTCAGTTTGTTGTTGTTATGTGCCATCAAGTCACCTGAGACTCCTAGCAACCCTTTGTTTAACAGCCCTGAAACCTGCCCTGTCCTGAGCCAGTTTCACTGACTCCAACATACCTACTTCCATTGCCCTTGTTACTGTATCAACCCATCTTCTCTGGGGTCTTCCTTTCCTGTGCTGTCCCTCAACCATTCTGAGCATCTCTAAGGATCAGTCCCTCCTGGTCACATGCCCAAAATATTTGAGACAGAGCTTCAAAATCCTAGTCTTCAAGGAGAAATTTGGTTTCACCCTCTTTAAGATAGACCTAGTTGTTTTCTTGGCAGTCCATGGTATGTTCAAGACTCTTCTCTAACACCACAACTCAAAGGTATCAATTCTTCTTCTGTCATCCTTAGTCATTGCCCAGCTATCTGATGCACATAGCAAGTAACTGTGAAGACCATGGACTGGATCATGTGAACCTTAGTCTCTAGACTGACATCCTTGCTTCTTAGTACTCTGGAAAGGTCTCCGATAGCAGATATACCTGATGAAATTTTTCTTTTAATTTCCTGACTGCCGGTGCCAAGAATATAAAATATTGACAGTTTATTGATAGACAAGATCATTTTGTAATTAACATGATTTAAAAAATTTTTATTCTGGTGATATAAAGCATGCACTTTTATCTCTGTAGAAAAATTATCTAAGTGCTTTTTATTTCTGAAAAACATTGCATCTGTTTTAGTGTCTGAAAAGGCATTTCATCATCACCATCGCCATCGTCAATGCACTGAATTCTTACAGTGATGACCATATCCTCATCCCTAGAGCCTGTGCGTATGTCATCTTGTATGGAAAAAATGGACTTTGCAGATGTGATTAAGAACCTTGAAACAGGACGACATTATCTTGAATTTTCCAGGTGGAAAATCTAATCACAGGGTCTGTAAAATCAGAGATCCTTTCCCAGTTGTGGTCAGAAAATGATTTAACTTTAAGAATGGGCCAAAAAAAGGGAACCATTTCTTATTTCTGCTTCAAAGATGGAGGAAGAAAAATGTGATTCAAAGATTGTGAGGAGTCTCTAAGAATTTTAAAAAGACAAGAATTCTATGTTTGGCACAGCAAGGATGAACACAGTCCTGGCCACATCTTGACTTTAGCCTGACAAGACTGGTATCAAAAAGCTCATTACAGAACTTCTGGATAAAACAAATGTGTTGTTTTAAGCCACCACGTTTGTACTTATTTGGTATAACTGCAATAGAAAATTAATAAGTTATGTTATAGGCATTTTTCTAAATGCCTAATACATTTTATCTCATGCCCTAGGTAAGTACGACTGCAAATTTAAATTTTAGTTAGGCTGAGTTAACATGTCTTAGGTCACACAGTTAGACAAAGTCTGAGCTTGGGCTCTTGGAGTCTACCGTCTTTCATTCCTTGTCTCTGGAGAAAGTGTCTTTCTTGGCAGCTAACCCCTCGCAAAACTCAGTGGTAAAAAAGAAAAAAAAAAACCAAACAACAAACAAAAACCAAAACCCAAAACCCCAAAACAACAACAACAAAAAACAAAACTCAGTATATAATTTAAATTTTAAATACATTAACTCTTGACATTTACTCTGTAGTATTTTCACATATCATGAAGATAATGCATTAGTTTTGCTGGGAATTACTGACAATGTCAATCTTCTCTTTCTTTTTTAATAAGAGACCTATAGTAGAGTCAGAGGAATTGTGACAGTTATTATGCTCATCTCTCGTAATTGTTGTTGTTATAGGGTGCTGTCCAGTTGGTTATAACCCATAATGACTGCAGATCTGAACCCTGTCCTATCCTGTGCCATCTTCACACTTCCTGATACGCAAGAGTCACCATGTCAATCCACCTGGTCGAGGGTCTTCCTCTCCTTCACCAATTCTCCATTCTTCCAAGCATCATGTCACTCTCCAAGAAATAGCCCAAGTATGTGATATTCTCTATTAATAGGCGATTTTTAATTAGAGCAACTCTTGCCTTAAAAAGATAACTTAGCTAAACATGCTTATCAGAGCTATAGTGTCAGCTCGCAAGACCTCTGAAAATTATAAATCCTAGTACAATTCTACTTTCAACACAATAAGTTTCAAAGCTCTAGAATTAGTCTGATGGGAACAGCTTATTATTTTTGGTTTTTAATCTTAAGATTTGCAGAGAAGGTTTCTCTGGATATGTCCTTGTCAGTCCCTATAACTCATTCAGGTTCCTTGAGTTTCTGGAAATCTCAGGAGATCATGCTTCCCACCCCACTCTCCCTTGTCGTGTATTTTTTTTTACTAATGATAACCCCATTCTCCTGGGAGACTCTGATCCTTCTCCTCAAATCATTCCATTTATTCTCTCATTCGTGGTGGTCTCTCCTTGGCTGGGATGCATCATTTATGCTTACGTCCACACATTTGGAAGTTAATTACAGGGGAGCTCTGGTGGCCTAGATGCAAAAATTATGCTGCAATCCAAAATGTGCGCAGTTCGAATCTACAGGATCCTCTGCTGGAGAAGGCTGGGCACTCTCCTCCTGTGCGAGTTGGATCTGACTCAACAGTACCCAACAAGAACAGAAAAAAGAAAGTTAATTACTATTACCTTTTGTTCTCATTGCAACTTGATTCGCTCTTTCTTCGATGCAAAAGGAAAATACATTGGCAAGTCCTTTGTGGAGTGTTGCATATTCTGAAGGAGTTGAGAGTTCAAACAGGTTTCTTTTACAAAATGGAAAATCTGTGCTACTATATATAGAATTCCTATTGATCAATCCTCTTTTCTGGACATAATGTCATGGAGCTAATGTGATCTGACCATATGTTGTTGTTGATTGTCGTCGAGTCGAGCACGACTCATAGCAAGCGACCCTATGAACAAAAGACCTGAAGCCTTTCTATAACCATTGTCATTTATCAAAGTGCGTAGAGTTTCCAGAAGCCTGTTGTTTAGGAAGTGGATGCCACACCTGCTTCTATATGTAGAGATTACGAAATCTCTGATTTTCCTTGAGTATTTACTTAACTGTTAACTTGTCTTCATTCAATGTTTCCTAATCTTAATTGACAAACATTTCTTTTTTGGCATTCCTTATTCCTATTACATGGAGCTCACAATCTCTGATATGCCCAAGCCCCTTTGTTACTATCACTATCTCTCTTCTTAAGTGTTTTCCTCTCTCTGACCCTCCACTTTTCTTAACCTGAGGGCTCATTCCTCATGACAACATGCCCCAATTAAGCAAGACCAACTTTTACCATCTTTGCTGACAACAAACCCCATAGTTACACTTTCCTCAAGACACATTTATTTGTTCTTTTGGGAGCCCGTGGGGCATCCCGTAGTATTTCCCAAAACCACAATTCAACAGGACTGATTTTTTTTTCTGTCATCCTTATTCATTGTCCATCTTTTTTTTTTTTTTAATTTAGGTTATTTTTCATTTCAATGAACATCTACAGAGATTTTGGAATTCCATTCATTCATTGTTGCATCCTTCTCCCCGCACAAACCCCTCCCCCTCCCCCTTCATTGGTACACAATCCCCCCCCCGCACCTCCCCAAACCCCACCCCCTACCACCAAATATAATCCACTCTGCAACCCTCATTGCGTACTCCTACTATAAAAATAATGCCCTAAAATATAATACTTTTAGACTATTCTCTCCGCCATAGACTTCAATGCCGTAAACATATTTCATCCAGTTTTTCTCAGTCTTACCCCCACCCCAATGCCAGCCTCATTCTACAACAGTGGCACCATATAGCATTTGTCCCTTTGTGACTGAGATACCTCACTCAGCATAATGTCCTCCAGGGTCACCCATTTTGAATAATATTGCATGAGTTCCTTGTTTTTCAATGAAGCATAGTATTCCATTGTCCATCTTTTAGGTGCAGAGAAAACAATTAAGAATACCCAAACTTGAACTGGGTGCACTTTAGTCTTCAAACAGACACCTTTGCTCTTTAGAACTTTGGAGAGGTCCTTGACAACAGATTTTCCAGTGCAACAAGACTTTTGACTTCTTGACTGCTATTACCCTGGGCGTTGATTGTGGATCCACACAAAATTGAATCGTTGGCAACTTCAATCTCTTCTCCATCTATCACGATGTTGTCTATTGATTGATTCATTGATCCAATGGTGAAGATTTTTGTTTTCTTGATGTTGAGAAGTAATCTATACTGAAACCTATAGTCTTTGATCTTCTACAACAAGTGTTTCAAGTTCTCTTCACTTTTAGCAAGCAAGGTTGTATTGCAAGGTACAGAACTATCTATCTCTATACCATCTATACCTATCTCTACCTATATCTATGCCTATCTCTATCTCTATCATCTATATCTATATAATCTAATCGATATCTATCTTTATCATCTATCTAGGTTTATATCTAGATCTAATCTAGATCTCCGTACATGTTTTGTGGAGCTTCCCGATAAGCAGGAGTGGCATCTACTTTCAAAATAGCTTGCCTCTGGAAACTATGAATGTGGAGAAATGATGAAAGTTATACAAGTGTTCAGGTCTTTTGTTCATAGGGTCACTATGAGTCATCTATGACTTGACTACACTTAACAACAACAACATATGTTATTTGTGCTATATGCTCTGCGTGTGTGTGTGTGTGTGTGTGTGTGTGTGTGTGTGTGTTGTCCTTCAGTTTCTGTTTAAGTACGTACAACAGGCCATTTCTTGTGAATGCATACTAAGCAAACTTGGGAGGCTGCAAAAGACACTGTGGAGCTAGAAGAAGAAGAAAGCAGTCTCAGACAAAAAGCCTGGGAGAGGATGACGTTGGTGCCTTTTTTGAATACTATGTTGTACCATATGAATATCTTTTCATCCCGATCATAAAATGGCTTACTTGCATCTTTTAACCTGAAGTTCGAAGATTCAAATCTATCCCGGAGCACTGCGGACTAATGTCATGGTGATTCGGTTAAAAAAAAAAAAAATCACAGGAAATTAAAAAAATCCCATTTGTAAAAGAGTGAGAATCACATAGACAGCAATGCAATTGCGGGTATTTTTACACGTCATGGATGAGGGAATCGGTCATAATAGGCCAAGTTTTAAAACCGGTAGGACTGCAATTGTGCCTTAAGTTTATTGTCTTGGACTAAAGTTTTTCCCTTCTTCCTACTCCCCTGCCTTAAGCAACGAAAGCTTTTTTTACTGGCCACATTTTTGGAACGTCTCAGTACTCTAGTTAAAATATGAGAAGTGCAGGCCGGCCAAGCGCCATAGCTTGTGCAGGGAGTGGAGGTGAGCGCTCGGTTCAGCACGCTTCGCTGAGCGTGGCCACAGTTTGCCTTGGAATAATAGGTTCAGATTGAAAAATTCGTGGGGATGGGAGTGTGGTGAGGAGGCAGGGGGGAGAAAAATCATCTTTGGAGAGCTATTTCCTTTCTCCACTGTAAAAACTCACCAGCCAGGGGACTCTGGGTGGCCAGGGGAGACCAAAGACCACCTTTGTCTCCAATCATCAGTGCCGCTCTTGACTGGTTTCGAACCTGTCCAAGCTGTTGATGCATGTTCGGCCTTTACAATCTGCCTTTCCCCCACACAAAATGTACACATGAAAAGAGGTTTAATTTAGAATTTGGACAAAAGGCTTAGGCACTTGTGTCTCTATGAGAATATTTGGGGGCGGGGTAGAGGGTAGGGGAGTGACAGCATTGGCTGGTGCAAAAAGGCGGACTTGAACTTTGCTTGGGGGTAGGGAGGGGAAGACTCATTCCGATTTTAACAAGTTTGCCAAGAAGACCTTCAGCTGGGCTGCATATGAGGCCCTGCTATTTTTAATATAAATGTAATGTTTTTAAATCTATCCACGGTATCCTAAACCAGATTTGGTGGGTAAGCAGCTGTGCTAAAATTGTAAAATCTCACCCTGTGTCTGGTTTCACATCTGGTAACTCACAGCTAACAGTTCTAACTCTCCAATAGTAATTAAATGTTTTCTTTAAAAGAAAAAACAAACCCAACACAAACACCCACAATCATATATGGCAGAATGCATTATTAAGGAGTATTTAGATTCACAACTACTACCAAGAAAAATCCAGGAGAATTTTATAGGTAGTTGGGGCCTTTTAGGTACTTTTTTTCTAAAGGTGTTGATCAAAATAAGTACATGTTACAAAAAGCAAAGGCAGTTTGCAACTGGGTGGATATTGGGTAACATTAAGGGACCGTAATTGCTAGTGAGGAGAATGCCTCCTCTTTGATGTCAACCCTGGCTTTTCTTTTTGTTTCAGAAAGGAAGAAACTTCAAAAGCGGTAATTTCAGGACAATAAAGTACTCACATTAATATAGGTACCAACTTTAACTGTTCTTGAGCTCAGAAAAAAAGTTTCAGGGTGAGAACGTGCTAGGGTGAAGGAGAGAATGAAAATATTTTTAGTTTGTCTTCTCTACACCATTTTCCATAAGTGATACCAAGCACAAAGGACTTGAATGTCACTCCATGCAAACAGTTTCTTCCTTGTATTTTGAAGTACATATATTTGGACATAGTATTTTAAATCTATCGAGATTCATCCTGGAAAGGGTCAAACCGGGCTGCTCCTTGGAGGCAAGGATTCTAAGGCTCCGTCTAACATACTTTAGACATGTTGCAAGGAGGGACAGGTCCTTGGAGAGGGACATCATGCTTGGGAGGGTGGAGGGACAGCGCAGGAGGGCAAGGCCTCCTTTTGAGGTGGATTGATTCAGTGACCGGGATAATCAGGATGGGTGTGTCGGAGATGGTGCGATTGGCACAGGACAGAGCAGAGTTTAGGGATGTTGTTTGTACATAGTGTCGCTATGAGAAGCAAGCGACTCGATGGCACATAACAACAACATACAATATTTTAATATACATAGTATGAAACATATAATATAAATAGTTGCATATTTCTAATATTGAAAGATAGGGAGCTCTGGTGACCTAGTGGTAAGAAATTGTGCTACAATCCCAAAGACATGTGGTTTGAATTCACCAAGGGACAATCTCCTCCTGTGCCTTTTTTTTTTTTTTTTGTCTCTGGAAACCTGCCGGAGGGTCAGCTCTAGGTCAGATCTGACTCGATGGTGCACAACAACAAGAGACAAACTAGTAGGCATAGGAAAGATGCTCTATAAAACAACAATTATTTGGTCTTCTGCCATTATATTACAGAGCTCTGGTAGCCTAGCCTATAGGGAGTTGCAAAGCCAACTAACCTCAACAGGAGACCTCAGAGGCAGTTTGAAACCCCAGACATTCTGTAGAACAAATATGGGCAGTCTCTTCCTGTGTGATTCTCAGCTTCTGCAAACTCACCCAGGATGGGAGGAAGGGGATGGTCAGTTACGAGCTGCTTCCAAGTCAAAGGCAGTGAGAACAGACAGGCAGAGAAGGAACATGTTCAGAAAGCACAATTTTAAGAAGCAAAATACAGATTTGCGTTTCACAGTGCTTTATAAAAATCATTAACTATTTTAGATTTTATCCACCCCGTCTTACTGAAGTGTAACAAATGTTCACTTCAAGAGAGGTGTGCATCAGGGTTGCATCCTTGCTCCAGAGCTACTCAACCTGCATGCTGAGGGAATCATTTGAGAAGCTGGGCGACATGAAGAAGAATGTGGCATGAGGACTGGGGGGGAAGATTCATCAGCAACCTGGATTGTGCAGGTGACACAAATATACTTCAGAAAGTTAAGATTTGAAGCACTTTCTGCAGACAAACACTACAGCCTTCAGTGTGGGTTACATTTCAACATCAAGAAAACAAAAATCCTCACTGCTGGCTCAGTAGGCAATATCATCATGGTGGATGGAGACAAGATTGAAGTTGTTAAAGAAAAATAAAAAAGGAAGAAAAGAGTAAAGAAATAGGAGGAAAAAAAGATCAAAGTTGTTAGCAATTTCATTTTCTTTGGATGCACAATCAATAACGATGGTAGCAGCAGTCAAGAAATCAAAAGACGTGTTGCATCAGGAAACTCTACGGCTGTCAAAGAACTTTCCAAAGTTCTAAAGAGCAATGATGTCAGTTTAAGGCCCACTTGATCTAAGCTAGGGCGTTTTTAATCATTTCCTATACATCTGAAAGTTGGACAATGAATAAGGATGACAGAAGAAGAATCAATGCCTTTGAGTTGTGCTAGTGGAGAGAACTGAATATATTATGGGCTGTCTAAAACACAGACAGCCTAGGAGGAAGTGCCAAGTGTGTGTGTGCTCTTACAGGCAAGGATGAGGAAATGTTTACTTTGGGCTAATTTTCAGGAGGAAGCTGTTCTCACACAGGGACAGCATGCTGAAAAAGTTAGAGGGTCAGCAAAAGAGAGAAAGATCCTTCAGGAGATGGATTGATGTGGTGGCTACCACAATGAACTTGAGCATGAAGGAGACCATGAGAACGGAGGAGGATAGGGAAAGTTTAGCTCTCCTGTTTACGGGGTCACTATGGATCATAGTCAACTTGAGGGCACCTAACAACAACAAGAACCTAATAACAACGCATGTTCAGAGGGGGAAAAGCTAGGCAATAAATCCATAGAACTTGGTGACATTAAAAAAAATTTTAAATTATTATTAATTTCAATGATAATTTTAAATTATTATTAATTTCAATGATAATTTTAAATTATTATTAATTTCAATGATAATTTTAAATTATTATTAATTTCAATGAAAATTTACAGAGACTTTGGATTTCCATTCATTCATTGTTGCACTTTTCTCCCCTCCCAACCTTCCCCTCCCAGTACACTCCCTCTTGGAAAAGTAAAAGAAAAATTCTTTCATTGTTTTACAATCCCTCCCCCAGGTCCTCTCCACTATGCAGCCTTCGCTCTGGACTCGTGTCATGACAAAAATACCTAGTCACACATCCCTTTTAAGCAGTTTTCTCCCTCATCTGTTTCAATGCAGTATACATTATTGAGCCCATCTTTCTCAGTCTCTCCCCAACCCCGATGTCAGTCCTGTTTTACAACAGTGGCACCATACAGTATTTGTCCCTGTGTGACTGAGATACTTCACTCAGCATAATGTCCACCAGGGTCACCCATTTTGAATAATATTTCATGTTTTTCAATGCAGTGTAGTATTCCATTGTGTGAATATACCACAGCTTCTCTAGCCATTTGTTTGTTGATGGGCACTTAGGTTTTTCCAACTCCTTGCTATTGTGAACAAAGCTGTGATAAACATGAGTGTACGTATATCTGCTTGGGTGGCAGTTATGGTCTGTTTGAGGTATATTCCCAGTAGTGGAATTGCTGGGTCAAATGGTATCTCTATTTGTAACTTTTTGAGAACGTGCCATACAGCCTTCCATAATGGTTGCATCATTTTACACTCCTACCAACAGTGAATAAGGGTTCCAGTTTCTCCACAACCTCGCCAGCATTTGTTGCTTGCTATTCTGCTAAATTTTGCTGTTCTTACTGGGGTGAGATGATAACTTATAGCTGTTTTGATTTGCATCTCTCTTAGAGCTAGGAATTTTGAACATTTCTTCATGTGCTTGTTGGCCATCTGAATGTCTTTTTTGGTGAAGTGTCTGTTCATACATTGTGCCCATTTTTCAATTGGATTATTACCCTTAATCTTGTTGTGGTGGGTGACTTTTTTAGAAATTATTTATGTTCCCATTCATTTTAGTGTATGTTGTTGTTATGTGCCGTCAAGTCGCGTGGTCCTGTGCCAATCTCACTGTTTCCAACACATCCATCCCCATTACTCCAGTCACTGAATCAATCCATCTCATTGAGGGTCTTCCTCTCCTGTGCTTTCCCTCCACAATTCCAAGCATGATATCCTTCTCCAAGGATTGGTCCTTCCTTGCAATATGTTCAAAGTATGTCAAATGAAGCTTCAGAATCCTTGCCTCCAAGGAGCAGCCTGATTTAACCTCTCTAGGGTGAACCTGTTCATTTTCTTAGCAGTCCATGGTACATTCAATACTCTTCTCCAGCACCACAGCTCAAAGGCATCAATTTTCCTATCACTCTGTGAAAATATGGTGTTATACAATCATCATCTCAATCCAGCCTGGAATCTTGTGGGGTTTTTTTGGGTTTTTTGTTTGTTTTTCCAACAATGATGCTTAAGAAGTGTTGGGGAGCGGGGAGAGCAAGAAACTCTCTAAAATAGAGTGAACTTGAGAACCAAAACTGATGTGTCACTTAATGGTCTGAATTCCCAGCACTTACATGGAAAAATGGAAGATAAAAATGGTCCTTTGGAAATTGCTAATATCTCATTAAACCGAATATGGTTGAGTCTTCTCTGATGCAGGGTAACTGCCGGTGTGTCAGAGTGGAGCTGTGTCCCACCAGGTGTGGAATGCTGACTCTCTGGAAGTACCTCTCCTGCACATCCAAATCACCTCTGTGTGTACTCGAACTTCCAACCTGTCAGCTGCCAAGTGCCTCACCTGTCTGTATCTGTAGTATCACATCAGAAGCCTGAAACTATCCCCAACAGCAGTAGGTAAATGTTACTCATCCTCCAAGATTTTCTTCCACGTAGTCAAAAGAAATCTCTGGCTCTCTAAACGTATTAGGATCCCAGCAACCCAGAAGGATGTAAACCAGGATGAGCACCGATGTCAGAGGGCTGACTGCTAACACAGTGACTGAGAAACACTCGTTACCTCAAAGTGAATTCATTATGGCCAACAAAGTGGGTGCTATAAGAATTGTCCATCCCCTGTGTATGCAGAGAAGTTGCCATCCCTGAAACTGTGGGGGCTTCTGTAAATCCCCTCCTGGCCTGGGCCCCACTACTGCTTCCAGGGTGCGAGGGTGATGCCCAGCCTCTAGGAGGGATGTTTCTGCAGAGCTGAAGGGAAAGGGACTGAGACAATGAACACTCTTTGCAATGAAAGCGTCTGTGTTCACCACGTTGTATGCATTCCACATCCCCAGAGAGAGCTTGCTGGAGAGTGGGACTTGCTCAATTTGGCATCTGGCACCCCAAGTGTAAACTTAAAATGGGAATTGCTGACACAATTGTGCTGTCACGCTGGTCAGAGAAATCAAGTACTCATTCAGGGCACTGTGAGCCCCAAGGCAGCCACCCCAGGAGTCTCCGTGAAAAGAGCTCAAGTGCTGCAATGATTAAACGCTCAGTTTCACCAAACAGCTGAAAAGTTAGTAGTTCAAAGCCAAACAGCAGCTTCGCATGAGAAAGATCTGCCCCTGCAAAGCTAACAACGTACAAAATCTTATGGGGCACTTTTAAACTGTCAGCATAGAGAATTGCACTCATTAACTAAAGGTTCTGTTAAGCAGACCTTCTGAGAATAGATGGTATACAACACTCTGAAAGGGGACCTGAGTGAGACTGGTGTCTTTAAACCAGATGCTTAAGCAGTCAAAACACCCAGGTCACCACCCAGTTAGGAAGCAAGTTAAAGTGGCAAATATATGCGGTGGAAAAATCATTGCCAAAACATCAGCTAGATGTAAATAGGATCTGTGATAGCCCACGGAGTAGACCACTTCTTTCCTGGGCTTGTGTCACTAAAATAGACTATGAGACAGCTTTCCCATAGCATTTTCATTTGAACAGTCTACGACCCCACAAGTCTGAATGCAAAAGTGTATGAAAAGTTCAGGAGTCCAGTCAACGATTGGCAAAAAACCCATACAAACCCCCAAATCAAACCCTAATCCGTTCTGCACCATCACAATAAGTACGCTCCATTGGTCCTTTGAATAAGTAAACAGGCAGAGCCCACAAGTCTGCTGGCCATGTCAGAGGTGTTCGAGCCTCATCTCAGCTCCAGGAAAGGCTGAGGAAGGAGAGTAGCTCTCCCATTGATGTGGAGGACCTACCCTCACCCACAAAGCCCGGCTAGCCTCCATTCAGAGCCAGCTGTCTTTTTGAACTCTGCAATGTGAGGACAATAGCCATGGAGTGGTCATTTAATTCCCTCCCTCTCTGATGGCAAACATGGATTGCTGGCTACAGGACGACCACCTGCAATGTGTTAGTCATTAAAAAGGTCACCCTTGCTAAACATTTTACACTGTGAATAGATTCAGGTTAAATTAGGTGTAAAAAAAGTCATTTCCTCTCTGTGATAAACTCAAACACCTGCACAAGGGCTCAAGTTTACCAGGGAAATAAAGGGTCTCTCCCATTCATGGATCGTTGGGGGAGGAGGCGCAAATCCTCTCATTTTGTCACCTATCTCTCTGCCCCTTGTAACAGGATGCCCTGGGTTTGGTTATTGTGTGCCCGGCTCTCTGGGACATGTCTGTTTTATGGACCGGAATCAAGATCTTCACTTGTATCTATCTCACAGACATTCTCGAGCATGCCGATAGCATTTCCTTCCATGATTTCTTCCCTCACCTGCATTTTCATCTCCTATAAATCCATGAGAATGTTCCCCACTTTTGCCCGATGCAGGGAATGATTTTCCTAAAATATAAAGAAAGTAAGGGCAGGCACTGACATTTGAAGAGTATGTTCTATGCTCCAGACTCTGTGCTAAGTATTAGGATGCTTGGTGGTACTTAATGTATTAGACTGAGAGTCAAAAAGTTAGCAGTTCAAATCCACCAGCTGCTCTGTGGAAGAAAGTCTCTTCTCCCAGAAAAACAGACCACCTCAGAAACCGTTCAGGGACTGTAGGTTTGAATTTCATTAGGACTGGACTTTGTGTTGTTTTTGATCTGTTCCATTTGGTTTTGTTTTGATGAAAGGCCATACTCAATTAGCATACTTGGTGCTGACTGAATTTGGAAATACAAGTCTGCTTGGAGGCACCTCAGAAGGATGGCCAGGGGGAGCTCTGGTGGCCTAGTGGCAAGAAGCTTCACTGCAATTCCAGAGGTAAGCAGTTCAAATCCACCAGATGCTCTGCTAGACAAGGAAGGACAATCTCCTCTTGTACAAGTCATATTTGATTTGATGGTATACACACAAAATAATAAATTTTTAAAAATAATTTTAAAGAAAGAAAGATGGCCAGGAGATCATAATCATTGAAAATGCCACAAAGCACAGCGTTTCTATGAATGGGAGTCAGTGGGCTCCACAGAATCTGGGTTGTTCGGTGTTAAGTCTCAACATGCAACTTACCTTCTAGACCTTTAAACAATGTCAGAAAACAGATGTTATGAAATAGCCCTGGTGGCACAGTGCTTCAGTGCTTAGCTGCTAATCAACAGATTGGTGGTTGAAGCCGACCAGCTGCTTTGGAAGAGGAAGTGCCAGTCTCCTTCTGTAAAGACTTGTAACCTTGAAAACCCCACTGACCAGTTTTACTCTGTACTTTCTACACTGGGGACTGCAGAGTTGGATGAACTGGAGTGGAATCATCAGCAATGAGCTGAGCTTTTGGTCAGACCTTATGACCCTCATCTCACAGATAGAGAAAAACTGCCACTTTGAGTGGTAAGGTGGTTTGTGCTGGTGGAGGTTGGCCTCGTGCTCCTTTGTGGAAGGTCTTAGAGGCTGCATTCCACTGTCAGTACTTGGGCTCTGGTGTCGTCATGGCCTGGCCAGGCTGAGCCTTGACTTCCCAAATGCCAGCTCTAACCACCACATCCACCTTCTTGTGGTCCATTTCCACAGCTTGTCAGAGTGGGAGTTTGAAAACGTCATTTATTTATTTTTTTATTTGGTTCATTCTTTTATTGTGATTTGAAGTTGTTGTGTACCGTCAAGTCCCAACCAACCACTAGCTGACCCTACAGTGGTTTTTCAGAGGCAGTTAATCACACAGGAGGAGACTGCCCGTCCTTCTCCCAAGGAGCAGCTGGTGCCCTCGAACTGCGTGCCTTCAGGTTTGCAACACAGCTTCTTGCCGCTAGACCACCAGAGCTCCGTGTAATTTCGAGGTAGTGTTTACAAATCATATTGGTTTTCCAGTCAATCATTCACACACATTTTGTTTTGTAACAGTAATTACAATTTATTAACTGCAATGTGATTTTGAAAACTTTAAATTAGATCCTGTCACTTCCTGCTTAGAACTCTACATTAATTCTCCTTAAAGTTACAATAAAACTCAAACTCCTCTATGATCATATTTTGCTCCTGCCTACCATTCCATATTGCATTGGGGGGAAAAATCTGTTGTTAGAGACCTCTATCTGTAGAGACCTCTCCAGAATGCTAAAGAGCAATGATGCCAGTCTAGAGAATAAAGTGCACCTGATGGGTGCCATGGTCTCGACAATTATTTCCTATGCATCAGAGAGCTGGACAGTGTCAAGGGTGACCGAAGACGACTCGATGACTTGAAGCTGTGGTTCTGGAGAAGAATATTAAACATGCCATGAACTGCTGAGAGAATAAACAGGTCTGTCCCGGAGAGGGTGAAACCAAGTAGCAGCTTGGAGACAAGGATTCTGAAAGCTCCGTCTCACATAGTCTGGGCATGTTGCCAGGAGGGACCAGTCCTTGGAGAAGGCCATTATGCTTGGGACAGTGGAGGGACAGTGCAGGAGAGTGAGACCCTGGGTTAGACAGATTGATGTGGTCATTGGGGAAAGGTAGTAGGTGTGTTGGAGGCAGTGAGACTGGCTCAGGATAGGGCAGAGTTCAGAGCTATTGTGCATAGGGTCGCTATGAGCTGCAGGCAACTCAAATGCACAATAACCACTTTCCTGCAGAGAGTTCTGGTGACACAATCCATGGTGAGTTATTCTAAGCAAGAATAACTCCGACATTTCAAATCCACCAGCAGCTCCATGAGAGAAAGATGACCAGTCACCTCCCTTTATGGTTTAAAGCCTCAGAAATCCAGTGGAGGATTGCTGGGAATCAGTGCCTACTTGACAGCAGAGTTCCAGTGAGTCACCTCTCTGTACCACTGTCTCCCCTCTCTCCGCAGTCCAGCCATCCTACTTTTTCTGTATTTCTTGCATATCACATGTCTCTCGTGTTTTAAAGGATCCCTCCTCTGCTATGTGAGTAGCCTACACTTTCTACTTTCTCAGATAACAGCTTGAATATTATCAGAGTCAAGCCTTACTAACATTAGGACCTAAACTAACTCCCAGACCCTCTTCTTTCTTATTGCTATATGATTGGCCCCAACTTACCATTATCTTATGAGTAATAGAATGAAATATTTCCCTGTATTGTGCCATCCTCATGGCCACTGATGCACTTGGGTCCACTGTGCCGATCTATCTCATTACAAGTTTTCTCCTTGCATTCATTGACCTTCTACTGATAAACACATTGTCAACTTACAGCGATTGGTCTCCCCTGATGATGCGTGCAAAGTTAGACAATCAACATCTTGGACAATATTTTCTGCCCCTTTGGGTTTTCAGTCACTGATTTTCAGAAGTGAATTTCAAGCCTTTCTTCCTAGTCTGTCTTAGTCTGGAGCTCTGATATCTGCCCACCATAGGTGGTCTGCTATTAAGTGAAGTGTCAGTAGCATAGCTTCTAGTGTTATGGCAATAAACAGTTCATCACATCACAAGAAATTGACAGATGGTGATTTTAGTGCTTACTCAGCACAAGCCATCATGCCAAGTGATAACATTCTCAGAGGAATTTATATCTACTAGAGAAGATAGACTTAAACAAATGGGGGGGGAGAAGCAGAAAATAAAATTGGGACAGTCACAGTGACTGTAAGAATTGAGTACGGAAGTCTCAGAACGCCAACTGTAAAGGTCAAAATTATTTAAAACCTAAAAACGATTGCAACAGGACATCGACAAAGAACTTCCAGATGTGTAAGTGTGGTTTAGAAGAGGCCGTGGTACTAGGGACATTATAAGAAATGTTAGATGGCTGTTAGCTGAATGCAGAGAGTACCAGGGCAATGTCTGTCTGTGTTTCATTGACTATGGAAAGGCATTTGACTGTGTGGATCACAACAAATTGTGGCTAACCTTGAGATGAATGAGAATCCCAGAAACATGCTTATGTGAAACCTATACTTGGACCAGGAGGAAGTTGTCAGAAGAGAACAAGGAAACACTGCATGGTTCAAATCAGAATAAGTGTACATCAGGGATGCATCATATCTCCATACCTTTTCCATTTATATGTGGAGCAGATCATTCAGAAAGCTGGACTTTATGAGGAGGAATGTGGTCTCAGGATTAAAGGAAGACTCATCAACAATCTCCATTACGCGGATAATACAACCTTGCTTGCTGAAACTGGGGAAGACCTGAAACATTTGTTGTAGAAGGTCAAGGACTGTAGCCTTCAATATGGATTGAAACTGAACATCAAGAAAACAAAGATTGAGCGCGAGGGCGA
>NW_006399951.1:3001461-3008497 GCF_000299155.1 Elephantulus edwardii | reverse complement strand
AAAAAAAAGAAAACAAAGATTTTCACCACTAGGCCAACTGACAGCATCATGATAGATGGAGATGAGGTTGAAATTGCTAACAGCTTCAGCTTTCTTAGCTTCACAATCAACACTATTGGCACCAATAGCCAGGAAAGGAGAAAATGAATTGCACTGGGGAAAGTTGGCTGTCAGTGGCTTCTCCAGAGTACTGAGGAGCAATGATGTCTGTCTAGAGACTAAGGTGTACCTGATTCATGTTATAGTCTTTGCAAATTACTTATTATGCATCAGAGACAATGAATAAGGATGCTAGAAGAAAAACTGATGCCTTTGAGTTGTGGTGCTGGAAAAGGGTATTCAACATACTATGCACTTCCAAGGGAACAAACAGATCTGTCCTAGAGAGGGTAAAACCAGGCAGCTCTTTGGAGGCAAAAATTTTGAAGCTCCATTTCACATACTTTGGACACAGGGATCAGTCCTTGGAGAAGGTCATTATGCTTGGAAAGGTAGAGGGACAGTGCAGAAGAGAAAGACCCTAGATGAGATGGATTGACTCAGTATATTGGGACAGGTGTTTCAGAGACTGAGATTGACTCAGGATAGGACAGGTTTCAGAGATATTATATATAGTGTTACTAGGAGTCACAAGGGATTTGATAGTACATAACAACAACATAGACAAATAGCTGTGTAAATTAGAAAGTGCATATTGAGATTAAAAGAATGGTGAACTTTAGAAAGCATACTGTTTTCATAGCCTACAGTGCTTTTTAAATTGTATTACTGTCATTGTCAAGCCCTGTCAAGTTAGTTTTAGCCCCTAGCTACCTCAAATGACAAAAATAAACTTACCTGTGAAGTTTTCTCAACATTAATTTTCATGGAAGCCTATTACCAGGTAATCTGCTCCCTAAAAGCTGTTGAGTGAGATTGAACTGCCAACCCTTCAGTTAGCATCCAAATGCCTAACTAACCATGTGTACCACTAAGCCTCCTTTTGCTTGTCTGTTATGTATTGTTGTTGTTGTTATGTGCTGTCGAGTCACCTGCGACTCATAACGACCCTGTGTACAACAGCCCTAAACCCTGCTCTGTCCTGTGTCAATCTCACACTGTCTCTGACACATCCATCCCCATTACTCCAGTCATTGAATCACTCCATCCCATCAAGGGTCTTCCTCTCCTGTGCTTTTCCTCCACCCTTCCAAGCATGATGTCCTTCTCCAAGGACTGGTCCCTCCTTGCAACATGTCCAAAGTATGTCAGATGAAGTTTCAGAATCCTTGCCTCCAAGGAGCAGCCTGGGCTAACTTCTCTAGGATGAACCTGTTTGTTTTCTTAGCAGTACATGGTACATTCAATACTCTTCCCCAAAACTACAGCTGAAAGGCATCAATTCCTTCTATCTTCCCTAGTCATTGTCCAGGTCTCTGACGCATAGCAAGTGATTGCAAAGACCATGGACTGTCTCAGGTGCACCTTAGTCTCCAGAGTAACATCATTGTTCTTTGGTACTTTGGAGAGGTCCCTAAAAGCAGACTTTCCCATCACAGTATACCTTTTGACTTTCTGATTGCTGGTGCCAAGAGTATTGACTGTGGAGCCAAGCAAACTAAAGCTGTGAACAGTCTCAATCTCTTCAGCACCCATCATGATGCTGCCAATTGGCCCACTGGTGAGACTCTTTGTTTTCTTGACGTTAAGTTTCAATCCATATTGAAGGCTGCAGTCCTTGGCCTTCTGCAGCAAGTGCTTCAGGTTCTCCTCAGTTTCAGCAAGCAAGGATGTGTCATCTGCATAACGCAGATTGTTGATGACTCTTCCTCCAATCCTGATAAATCCCTCCCAGTCTGGAGCTTGAATTTGATACTCATTGGTTCATTTATTCTTTCACGCAACTAATGCATAGTTGGCATTAACTATAGGCAAGGTTGTGTGCAGGGTAATGTGGACACAAGGAAAACCTGGTGTTCCTTGTACTATAGAATGGGAGACACAAAGTTCCCACTCCATTAGAAGGAAGTTTTCCTCTGGTGGAGGAAAATGGACAATGTGCAAGAGGGCAAGGACAGAAGCTGTGAAGTCAGTTCCTCACTTACCTCTAAGTTATACAGAGTTACATAGACCTGTTTTCATAAAAACAAATATATTCATATGCATGAATAGCTTTACACAACTATGGAAGAATACATGAAAAGATGAATACCAGGATGTTAATATCAGGGTATATTGAAAAAAGAGAGTAACGATAAAAGGTAATGATTGAATTTTTCAATCTAGTTACATTGCTTTGCAATGAGAAATGGCTTTTGAATAAAAATATACTTATAAAAAATTAAATGAAGTACAATGTCTTAGATTGCCGATAATAATCTTCAATATTTCCTATGACTGGTGAGTTAGCTCTCTTCCCTTGTTCCACATCTCCTGGTAAGCTCATTTCTTGCTCAAAAACCTAGTTATCAAGAATAAATGCATGGCTTCTGGGAATTAGTCCTAAGGAAACCACTTAAGACTCAGAGAAAGTGTTTTTCTTGCTGTTTTGTAAGACTGTCATACTGAATACAACGTAAGTGTCCAACAATATGCAAATAGTTAAGTGCTATGATTTATTCACTAGGAAATATTACATGTCACTAAAAATGAGGCATCTGACATTCTTTAATGTCTTGAACTTTGTAAAGTTAATGAAACTTTTTCTGCAAAATAACATGAAGTAATTAAGCAAAGTCACGATGTAAAGCAACATCTTCAGTAGATGAGAGTTGTTATTACGTGCTGTGGAGTCACCTGTGACTCATAGCAACTGTATGTACAACAACCCTAAACCCTCCTCTATCCTGTGTCAATCTTATTGTCTCGGACACACCTACTCCATAGCCCAAGTCACTGAATCGATCCATCTCATCAAGAGTCTTCCTCTCTTGCACTGTCCCTCAACCCTCTCAAGCATGATGTCCCTCTCCAAGGACTGTCCTGCCTTACAGCATGTCCACAGTATGTCAGACAAAGCTTTAGAATCCTTGGCTCCAAGTGGAAATTCTGAATTGTTGTTGCTGTTGCTAAGTGCTGTTGAGTACGACTCATAGTGACCTTATGAACAAGATTTCTGAACCCTGTCCTATCCTGTACCGTCCTCACACATATGGGATTTCCATGTTCAGCATTTTGAGGAAATGCCAAATTGTCTTCCAAATGGATGCACCATCTTATAATCCCATGAGTAGTGCATCAGTGTTTCAATCTTTCTAGATCTTGTCCAATATTTATTACTTGCCATCCTGTTAAATTTTGCCACTGTTCCTGGGGTGAGATGGTATCTCATTGTTGTTTTGATTTGTATCTCTCTGATTTCCAATGATTTTGACTATCTCTTCATGTGTCTGTTGGCCAAACGATGGTGAAACTTTTTCTCACTTTAGGCATGCTGTTAGAGTCAGTCCTTGGCCAAAGGACTGACAGATCATCAATGGGGTGGATTGACATAGTGACAGTAACAACGGGCTCAGGCATATCAGAGATGATGAAGATGGTACAAGGTAGGTCAAGGTTCCCATCTATAGCTCATAGGGTCGTTATGAATTGTAGTCACCTTGAGGGCCCCTAAAACAACAGCACAAGCAATACCTTAAGGACATGAGAGAACAGAGTCAGGGAGCAGGAGATACGGAGCTGTGCTATTGTCACAAGAGAGATACTGTCTCATCCAGAGGATCTTGGGAGCATGGAAGGACTTCTCAGGCATGCACTCTCATATCCAACCCATCTGGATTGCTCTTGGGAGCAAGTTAGACCACAGCCACAGTTGCATGTGTAAGCTGTGAGTGCCTCTGATTCAAGGCAGTAACAGGATCAGCTACATAATTTCTGGCTCTGGAGAAGATGAAAATGTAACGCTGATTCAGTACAAGCTGCTGGTAAAGGTGGAAGCTCTTTACTGACAGGATCCTCTCTACAGCCCCTGGGTTCGTAAAACTGGTTCTAAAGGCATAAGGCACACCACAGCATTTGCTTAGGTATTCCAACAAGGAAATAAACAGAAAGTATTCTCGGACCAGCTATTTGGCTTGCAAAAGACGTTCTGCTCCTCAATTTGGTGTCATTTGGAGGATGACTCCCACATTTCTTCCTGTTGTGGCCAACATAGGTCCTTAAGGCATCTGTGGTCTCTCACATGCAGACCCAAGACCAGGAGTTGGAGACCAAGTGTGTTCTCTGGCTTAAAGACTTAAACACTGCTCGGTTTTGATTTCCATATGACTTTCTTCTCAGTTGAGTGATGTTGTCACCTAAAACAGAAGACAATTTTTACCTGGTCTTGTGTCATCTTCACGGACATCAGCCTATGTGAATCTACTCAGGCGATGCTTGACATTTTAGTATAACACACCTGTGCAAATAACACATGAGCATATGTATAGCAAATAGCAGGCAAGGAAGCTAATGGCTGAGGGCATTCCACAGTCGGTGAAACCGTAAAATGCGGATGGTATGTGTCTAAAGAAATCATTTCTATTTGGATCCACAAGGTGTTCATTGACTAAATGTTGGAAGTAGATTGGCAGCCCATCTGGTGTCTTAGTCTGGAAACTGTAGAAATCTGTCTACCGTGGAAGAGTCTCCTGATAGTGGCCTAGCTTCTAGCACTACTGCTTTTGGTGGCCTGTCTGACAGACATTAGGAGTGGCCACCCACCATAGGGAAATTTCACCTACACGTGGGGTGTGGTCCCAAGATTGTAGCTGAATAATTATTTCCCCTACATATGAATGGTGAAGTGATTGCAACAGTTAATAGTTTTAGTTTACTTGGCTCCACAGTCAACACTCTTGGTACCAGCAGCCAGGAAATTAAGCGGCGAATTGTACTGGGAAAGTCAGCTGTGAGAGACCTCTCCAGAGTACTGAAGAGCAACAACTTCAGGCTGGAGACTAAGGTGCACCTGATCCAGGCTATAGTCTTTGCAATTATGTGTTATGCATCGGAGAGCTGGACAGTGACTAGGGATGACAGAAAGAGAATTGATGCCTTTGAGCTGTGGTGCTGGAGAAGAGTATTGAATATACCATGGACTGCTAGGAGAACAAACAGGTTTGTCCTGGAGCGGGTGAAGACGGAATGCTCCTTGGAGTCAAGGATTCTGAAGCCCAGTCTGACATACTTTGGGCATGTTGCAAGGAGGGACTGGTCCTTGGAGAGGGACATCATGTTTGGGAGGGTGGAGGGGCGGCACAGGAGAGGAAGACCCTCGATGAGATTGATTGATTCTGTGAGTGGAGTGGTGGGAATGAGTGTGTTTGAGACAGTGAGACTGGCACAGGATAGAGCAGTGTTTAGGGCTCTTGTACATAGGGTCACTATGAATCACTAGTGACTCGATGGCACATAACAACAACACCACACAAGGAGCAACTGACATACATTCAGGCATCACAAAGTTGAAGGAGCAAGAGGTCCTTTGTGTCCCACCACACTTCACCATTCTTCTGTACTTGAACCCAGCATACCCAGATCAAGGTCAAGCTACCTCAGGTCCCAGTTGCTTTCCTGTTCCTCAATCTCAGAGCCATGGAAGTCCCTTTAAATAAGTGAAAAGAAACGTTTCACTTATTTATTTTTTTTTTTCTTCAGCCTAAGTCTGGAGTTTCTGGATCCTGTCTTTCAGTTCTTTCAAATAAAACTTGAAGCAAAGAACGGTTCCCTCTGCGTAGTCTATCAGAGTTCTATTTTTTCACCCTTCTTGAAATATGTCCTAATCCCAGTTTGGAGTCCCTCTGAGCCAATTAAACCCGGTCAATAAGATACAGTGTTTGCCACTCTCTTTCACACAGGCCTTCTATTACGGCTCGCTCTGGGTTTGGCTCTCCTGATTTCTTCCCCTCTTCATCCTCATTTTAGGAGGTTGGCAAGTCAAGTTGGTTTCCTTTCTATTTTCTTTTGCTTTCCAAGTGGCGTGAAGTGGTTTTTATTTCACATTTTGTTTTTAGGTGTCGGTGAGCTGACAACATATTAGAGAGACCTTAGACGCAGCGGATCGAAAGCTTGCCTTACTCAGCACCTTTCTCAGGATCTCTGTAATGTCCAAGCACATTGTGGTCATCTCTTTGTCAACCTATTTTGTTGGGGATTTTCCTCTCCTTTGCTGGCATGCTGTCTTTCCAAGCATGGTGTCTTTCTACAGAAACTGGTTCCTCCGGGAAATATGCCTCAAGTTTGGATAGAGAGCTCTGGTGGCCTAATGGTAAAAAGCTTCTCTGCAATTCCAAAGCCACACAGTTCAAATCTACTAGCTACTCCATGGGAGAAGGATGAGTAATCTCCTCCCAGGTAATTTACTCCCTTTGAACACTTGCTACAGGGTCAGCTATGTGTTGGTTTTAAAAACAACAAGTGGGATGAAGTTGCACCCCCTTACCTATAAGGAACACTTTGGGTTTACTTCTTTCAAGATTGATTTGCTCAAAATCACTGGCAATGAGAGAGACGCAAATCAAAAGCACAATGTGATACCATCTCGCTCCAGTAACAGTGACGAAGTTTAACAGGACTAAATGATAAATGTAATAAATGTAGTTGTTGTTGTTATATGCCATCGAGTCATTTGCGACTCATGTTGTTTGTTGTTGTTTGATGCCGTCGAGTCGTAGACAACTCAGCGGCCCTATGAACAAACGGCCTGAGCACTGTTCATACATAGAGTTTCCGGAGGCAAGCCATTTCAGAAGTGGATGCCGCTCCTGCTTCCAGGCATGATTTAGTCGGGAAGCTCCAGCCAACACTGTCCACCGTGGGTATCCATTACCACGATTGACACATCATTGTCACAGTCTTCAGCATCACAGCAACCACGAGTTACCTCTGTACAGCAACGCACAGACCAGTGCTATACCACGTAGAAGAATGTCACGACTCATAGCTACTCTACATTTAGTAAATGTTGGAGAGGATGTAACAAGATAGAAACTCTTATACAGTGCTCGCTTCGGCAGCATATATACTAAAATTGGAACGATACAGAGAAGATTAGCATGGTCCCTGCGCAAGGATGATA
>NW_006399951.1:2917889-3000531 GCF_000299155.1 Elephantulus edwardii | reverse complement strand
CAATGAATGAATGGAAACCCAAAATCTCTGTAAATGTTTATGAAAATTAATAAAATATAATTATAGAAAAAAAGAAACTCTTATACATTGTTGGTGGGATTGTAAAATGGAACAACCATTCTAAAAGGCAGTTTGACTCTTCCTCAAAAAGCTGAACATAGAAATTCCATATGATCCAGCTAGTCCACTGCTTGGAATTAACCCTGAGAAAATGAGAACTGAGGCTCAAAATGAGACTTGTACACCAATATTCATAGCAGTGTTATTCACCATCACAAGAACATGGAATCAGCCCAGATATCCAACCACAACTGAATGGATTGAGAAATTATAGCATATTCATACAATGGAATACTATGCGGCATGCAGGAACAATGATTTTGTAAATTACTACCTAGCTTGGATGGGACTAGAGAGCATTATGCTGAGTGAACTAACTCAGTCCTACAAGGACAAATATTGTATAAAACCATTATTGTAGAATGACTATGAGGATCCAAGGGGTGGGGGTGGAAGCAGAGGGATGAGGATGTATGTGTGTGGGTGTGGCGGATTAATCATGGGGTTGTACAATTTGTTGGCGGATGAGGGAAGTTGGAAGACTCTGGTCTGAAAAACAATGTAATCAAATTTTGTATATAAACTAGTACAGTAAAAAAAAGTTCATTGTTTGGACAATCTATATGGTATTCACTCCTTTTTAAACATCACAATTTAAAAAACAATCAAATTCTTTTTCACTCATCTTTATTCATTGTTCAACTTTCAGATGAATATGCTAATTTTTAAAAAAATCTATGGCTTGGATCAGATGCACCTTAGTCTTTAAATTGACATTCTTGCTCTTTAAAACTTTGGAGACGTCCTTGACAGCAGATTTTCCCAAAATAACATCATGTTGTAAGGAGAGACCGGTCCTTGGAGAGGGACATCATGCTTGGGAGGGTGGAGGGCAGGCTCAGGAGGGGAAGGCCCTCTGGGAGATGGATTGATTCAGTGACTGAGGTAATCGGGATGAGTGTGTCGGAGACAATGAGATTGGCACAGGATAGAGCAGAGTTTAGAGCTGTTGTACACAGGGTCACTATGAGTCCCAAGCTGCTCGATGATACATAACAACAACAACAATAACAACAACAGTATGCCTTTTGATTTCTTGATTGTTGCTACTATGGATGTTGGTTGTGCATACAAGTCAAATGAAGTCATTGACAAATTTAATCTTTTCTCTCTCTATCGAGATGTTGCCTGTGTGTCCAGTGGTAAGAGTTTTGGTTTTCTTGATATTAAGATGTAATGCACATTGAAGGCTATAATCTTCGATCTTCGTCAGTAAGGACTTCTAGTTGTCTTCACTATCTACAAGCAAAGTTGTGTCATACGCATAATGCAGGTCGTTAATGAGTTTTCCTCCAAACTGGATGCCACGTTCTTAGTCATACAGTACAGCTTTTTAAATTCTTTGCTCAGTATACAAATCCAATAGGTATGTAAAAAGGATACTACTCTGATGTACATCTTTCTTGATTTTAAACTATGCAGTGTTCCTATGCAATTCAGACAACTACGTATTCAAGGATTCCCATTATTCTCAATGCTATACTTAATTTGTTGTGATCCATACAGTCAGATGCCTTTGTATAGTCAATAAAACACAAATATGCATTTGTCTGGTATTCTCTGCTTTCAGCCAGTATCCATCCGTCACCAAGTGATCAACTGCAAATAGCAAATTCTAGATTCACATTACCCAGCTGTTTTGCAGGAGATAGGTACTGCAGTCACCTGCGTAACAATTCCTGTTTCTACACCAATGAGATTGTTCTACTTTTTCCTACATAGTGACTATGAACTGAAATACACTCTACTGAAAACAAGTGTTGTTTTATATCTTGAATATGGAAAAAAGATAAATGTATGTGTTGCCCAGAGGCGAAGTAACACAGAAATGAAGCCTGGTTTATACTGAGAAGGTTCTCCTTATCCTCCATCCGCACTGTTTGTTTCATAAGCCAAACTGTTATTTGGATGAAAGGTAACCTCTGCAAGAGGTTCCAGTTTCAAGTTGCAACATACCTTAGCAAGAGAGTTCCTCTAGTGTCTACTAGTCCTGCAATTCTGCCCCCCCCTTTTTTTTAAATGTATGTTTTGTTCTGCATTTTTCAACTTTGTTGTCCCTGCCTTTTTATTACAACCATAGTGAGAAGAGTCAGCAGTAGGAGCCAAGCAGCATCTTTTAGTTTTTTGTGTTTGTTTTTTTCATTTCATAAATTCATTTACAAAATTATAATACAAATTTGAACAAATTCTTTCAATTTCCCTCATCCCCCCACCCACCAAATTGTATGACCCAATGATTAATCCCCCTCTCCCCCTGTTCATCCACATCCTTCTGCTTCCAGCCTCTCCCACCCCTCCTGGATCCTTATACTCCTTCTACAATAACGGTCTTATACAATATTTGTCCTTGTGGGACTGAGTTAGTTCACTCAGCATAATGCTCTCCAGTCCCTCCCAAGTTAGGTAATAATTTACAAAGTCATTGCTCTTGCATGCTAAAGCATCTTTTGATCTCAGACTAGCTTTCCCTGTGAATCTTTGGTTTCTTTCATTACTAGCCAGTTTCTGCTTTGTGTGTTATGTCACACTACATTACATACCTGGAAATTCATCCAGAAACACCACAATACTTTTATGTTGAGGAAGCATTCAATTTTATGAATATATCACATTTCTTTTTTTCTAATGTTGGTGAAATTTATATTTTTTTTTTTAGTGTGGGATTTTTTCTTTTTTAACATAACTTTGTACAAAGTTTCAGTTTTCATCCAGTCATTATTGTACATTTTCCATTCTCCCTCTTCTTTCTCCCTCCCCAAGTCTACTTTGTAATATAGCTCTTATTTCAGATTATTGTCATACATATACATATATATAATCATATATTCTTTTCAGATAATCTTTCTCCTCATCTGTTCCAATGAAGTGTTCGCTATCTATCTACTCTTTTTCTATTCTTTTCTTGGTCCAGTTCCCCACACCAGTCCTATTTGTTTATAGCAGAGTTATGCAGTATTTGTCCTTGTGTGACTGAGATACTTCACTCAGAATGTCTTCCAGGTTCACCCATGCTGTGTAGTGAATGTAATGTGACAAATCTGAATGTTCTAACACATACTTTTAGTAAGTACATACATTTATCTCTAGTAATTATATTCCTAGAAGTAAGCTGCTTCTTGTTGTTGTTGTTAGGTGCCCTCGAGTCATAGACAACTCATAGCGACTCTATGAATGAAAGGCCTGAGCACTGAGAAGTGAACTTACTGGGTAATAATTAAATAACTGTCATGAGAGTAAATGGTTTTGCTACTTTAAGTCATAGTTGAATATAGTCTGTAAAACGTCAACATCTCCTTTTACATCTTCATCATGAATTTCATGATTTCATGACATTTCAGGAGATTTAAGTACTAGACCAACGAGCGGATAGTACCCCACCTCTCAGACAGTCTATCATCCTCTGATGACTGGTATGTCGCTTGATGCTTGAAACTTGGTCATGGGCATTTCAAATACCAGCAGGATTACTCAGGAGGGATACATTTCAGCCAAGTGTCCAGCCTAAGAGAGACTGCAAAGACAGACAGGCCTGGTGATCCAATCTTGAAAGATTAGCCAAAGAAAACTATATGGATCGTAACAGACCATTGTCCAACTTACTCATTTTGTACACATTGTCAGGAAGTCAGGATGTGCAATGAGTTAGAGGACATCAGAAATGTGGGAGATTTCTTAGTGTAAAGCATAGAAGTGCAATAGTCACAACGACGAACTCAAGAAGTCTGAAGTCGTGAGGACGACACAAGACCAGACCCCATTTACTTGTATACAGAATTTGCATGACTGAGGTCTGGTTGTGAGGCAGCTCCCTACACATCTGCAGCCATCCATCTGTTGTACAGTCAGACATCTACAAAAGCAAAAGTCTCAACTTTTCACATTTAGCATGCAAACGCCCAAACCCCTAGCTCTAGGGTAAGTGTAGTGGTAAATTCCCACCGCTCACTCCCACTGCTAAGACGTTTAGATAGCTAGGCAAGCCCAGAGGAGATAGAAAACAATCGGAGAAGCCTCATCTGTGTCATGAGGGTGAAACCCATTATTATGAAAAACGTTAACCTTTCCTCTTCTGGACAGAAATAGCTCCTTCTGTCAGGGAATGCCGCCTTTAGAGAACCCTGTGATTTCAAAGGAAATTTTAAAGTTCCAAAGAGCCATGAATCTACATTCAGCTGCTCCACGAACCACTTTGATATTATTTCACCTGCTCATTTGTCACTTCAATTCCGATGAATAGCCTTTCAATAGGTGTCTCACATCACTGCTTTCAGTAAAAAGAAGAGAGTGAGTCTAAAATGACTTGTGTGCTCTCCTTACCAATTACCAACTCGAGTTGTTGCCAATGCTAAGCTGATTTGTGCCAATTTCCTGAGTGTCAGAGTGAAACTCCTCCTAAAGTACGTTCAATGGCTGATTTTTGGAAGTAGATAACCAGGACTTTCTTCTGAGGTGTCTCTCAATGTACTGATCTCCCTGTTAGGGTTTTGCAACTTGTGCCCAGGAGGGACAGATCCTTGGAGAAGGACATCACGCTCAGATAGGTGGAGGGACAGCACAGGAGAAGATGACCCTGGATGAGATGGGTTGATACAGTTACTGGGGCAATGGGGGTTGGTGTGTGACAATCAGTGAGACTGGCTCAGGACAGGGCAGGCTTCAGAAATGCTGTACATAAGGTCTCTATGAATGACTTGACAGCATATAACAACAACAGAAACAAGGTATTCCCTCACTATAATACAAAGGAAAGAATTTTAGTGGACTAGTCTTATCCTTGCAAGATCCCCAGAATCTCTACCTGCACCTGAGGATGAGAAATATTTCTGCAGAGTAAGTTTTTTGAAGGAACACCTGGCAAAGAAGATGATGTAACTTTTAGGACATAAAAGAAAGCAATTCAGGCTGTAGCTACATGTTTTACCTACATTGAATTTACATTCTAGTATGTAGACTCAAAGCTTCAATGAAGATGATGTTGTCCAGTTCATTTGCTTTGGACACACCATGAGGAGGATGTCATGTGTTAAGGAAGAATAGGTCACAGAGGGCTGGAGAGAGCCTCAGAGCAGTGACTGGCATCATAACCAAAACGATAAACTCAAGCTCAAAAAGAATGACACTCGCACAGTGGAGTACTATGCAGCAAGCAGGAGCAATGATTTTGTCAATTGCTACATAACTTGGGAGGAACTGGAGAGCATTATGCTGAGTGAACTAACTCAGTCATATAAGGACAAATACTGTATATGACCCTTATTGTAGAATGAGTGTGAGGATCCAAGTGGGGAAGGGAAAGAAAAGAGGAGTGAGGATGAGTAGGGGAGGTAATTCTAGGATTTCACAATTTGATGGGTGGAGGGAGGGGTCAGAAAAGGAAATGAGAGGATCTGGTATGAAAAACAACATATACGGGTATTAAGAGAAGGTATAAAGATTTTGGCATGTGTTAACCCATACCTTACGCTCAAAGAGCTCAGCCTGGCCAGACAGGGAAGTATACAGCCTGGAGCAGACAGTTTAATGTGAAACTGATTTGGTGGGAAATCTACCACTGTATCCTGCCAGGTATCCAAGCCCTCCAGATACTCTGCTGCCTTTTGATGATCTGACTCTAAATTCTTCCTGTCTTTGAGACTGAGAGCAGCATTTTCCCTACTTCTCTCTCTCTCTGACTTTTAGTGTGCCACATGCAATCTGACACAAACAACTAAGGTTCAGCCTCACTTTCATTTGGCTGCGTCTGTTTCACCATACATCCCTGATTTCTGGGTTTTCAACCACTGCCGGGTAATTTGACTTACTCCTGATAGTAATTCAGTCTTATTTTTCTGATTCTGGATCTTAATCCACCTCACAGAAGTTCACCATCAGTGTGGGAAGGGAGATGCCCAATTTCAGTACTCAGATGTTCTTGAAGAGGCCCTTTAATTTATTTATAAGGTGTTCCTTCCAGGAATTGTGTTATTGGTACAAACTGCAATTGGCAAGAATCTTCGTATCATCCAAATGGGAAGAAATAAAGCATTTACAAACATAGAAAGAAAAAAAAAGAAAAACAACATATACAAACTTTGTAGTTAAACTAGTATTTTATTTAAATTTTAAAAAAATAAATATTTGTGGATGTAGTAAAATCTCATTAAATTAGAATATATTTAATATTAAAAAAAAGGACAAGAGTCAAACCGTATTATCTCCTGTGGCAGTTATTACTACTGTCTGCAAAATCTCTCCACTCTTCTTCCTTTACGACACACAGTTGAATTATCCTTCCACATCTACCTGTGTGGAGTAGGACCATAGAACTAATTCTGTTCAATACTGTGTGTGTTGAAATACCACATCTGGCTGGAGTTTTATCGTGAGGCCCCAGAACTTTTTGAACCTCTAGGTGGCTTTCAAGATGGCTGCTGCTCTGGCCAAAAGGAAGGAAATCTTTGTGATTTCTGTCTCTGAGATTTGGGTATTATTTGTTGTAGCTGTACAACTTTACTCTCTCCTGGTTGATTCTCTCTCTCTTATTCAGCTAATGTTGTTGTTGATTGCTTTTGAGTCGAGCATGACTCGTAGTGACCCTATGAACAAAAAGGCCTGAAGCCCTTGTGCAGCTATTGACATTTATCAAAGTTCATAGAGGTTCCGGAGGCAGGTTGTTTAAGAAGTAAGTGGATGCCGCTCCTGCTTAAATACCTGCTGGCTTGCTTCATTTCACCACTCGTTCACCAATTTGGGCAGAGTTTATACCTCTGCCACAGGTTGACCAGCTGTGGGGGCTTTAGTGGAGCTTCTAGATGCAAATGAAAGGGCAGGTGGATTGATTCAGTGACTGGGATAATCGGGATGGGTGTGTCAGAGACAGTGCGATTGGCACAGGATAGAGCAGGGTTTAGGGCTGTTGTACATAGGGTCGCTATGAGTCGCAAACGACTCGACGGCACATAACAACACAAACAACAATTAGTTAAGGAGGATCACAGAAGACTGTCAGAAGTTTTGACACTTTGTGGGACAAATCAACTAGAGGAGGACATCACATTAGGAAAATAGGGGAAAGGTCAGCAGAAATGAGAAAAGCTCTCAGCAACAGGGACTGATACAAAACCATAACAGACTCCAACTTACAACAGACATGGACAACATGCTGTACTTTTTTTTAAATTAGTTTGCTTACAACGTTTATATACATTGTGTTTCACACTATTCTTCATTCACACTGTGTTTCACAATTTGGTGGGTAGAGGGAGGGGGAAGTAAATGGGAATGATCTGTATGAAAAGACAGGGTGATGATGGGCAAGGTCCAACGGTGATCAATTTTATAAACCAGAATATATTCTGGACTTTCTGATGGTTCGTTTGTTGCACATGGGCTCACTATGCATCAGAACTATCTTGACATGAATTAAAAACAACAATTGAAGATTCCAGAAAGGTGTCCCTCTCAAACCAACAGTTCTAATAGGGAGTGGAAACTTAATTGTTTTAAATATTATGCTCATTTTCCATGAAGGATTTAATATTTAAACGAGTGATTGTGTCAGACACTAACAGAGACGTGTGAAGAGGATCAGAAAGTAGATCAGAGGAACAATGTTTTATCTGGAGACACTCACAGAGAAGTGCTGACATGAAGCTTTGTGACCAAGCTGACAAGAGGAAAGGAGAGAGCATTCAGAGAGTACAGGATCAATTATTCAGACTGATCCGAGCAGATGATGTTTCCTTCACTCACTCACAAATGAGCCAACCAATAGAAGGGAAAGTTAGAGAGAAAAGGAAGGAAAGAATAAGTATCCTTAAATGACATTTTTAGATCTCATACATATATACCTTCTTTCTTTTTTCCTTTTTTCCTTTTTTCTTTCCTTTTCCTTCCTTCAGACTAAGGTGCACCTGATCTAGGCCATAGTCTTCACAATTGTTTGCTGTGTATCAGAGAGCTGGACAGTGACTAGGGATGACAGAAAGAATTGATGCCTGTGAGCTGTGGTACTGGAGAAGAGTGCTTAATATACCATGGACTGCCAGGAGAATAAACAGGTTTATCCTAGAGAGGGTGAAGCCAGGCTGCTCCTTGAAGACAACGATTCTGAGGCTTCGTCAGACATGCTTTGGGCATGTTGCAAGGAGGAACCCTTGGAGAGGGATATCATGCTTGAAAGGGTGGAGGGACTGAGAAAAAGAGGGAGACCATCAATGAGATGGATTGATACAGTGACTGGGGTAATGAGGGTAGGTGTGTCAGAGACAGTAAAGTTGGCACAGGAAAAAGCAGGTTTCAGGGCTCTTATACATAGAGTCCCTATGAGTTGCAAGTGACTTGATGGCACATCATAACAACATCTAAAAGATGTCAAGTGAAATCTCATTGCTTAAGTTAATTCCTTAAAGTTGCCAATCAGGCCAAATCCCTGTGGGGTACATGTACAACTAAACATTACAATAACAACAGAACCCCCCCCCCCACTACATCCTGATTCTCTGTCAAGATTTACAAGGGCTACCAAGAGAAGGAAACATTAGATATAGTCAGAGGAGACATCTTCATTTGCATAGAAATGTCTAGGGTACACAACCTTTTAACTTGTGTTAAGTGCTTGCTCGAAACTAAATTCTAATAGCTGAAATATTGGTTTATTTAGGGAATACATTTCAGTTCATGGCAACCCCCAGGTGTGTCCAAGTAGATAGATCTGTGACCCAGATGGTTTCCAGGCACTGACTTTTCCGAAGTAGATCTCCAATCCTTTCTTCTAAGCCTTTCTTCTTTCTTCTCAGTGAACTTGAACTTCCATATTTTCTGTTAAGAAGGAAGCACATTCACCCTTCGCACGGATACCAGTGTAGGATTCAGATGAACCAAAATCCTAAATGTTTTCCTTCTATCAGTTCCCCTTAGTAGTCAGTACATGGTTCCCTTGCTTCCTAGGCAAGCACAAATTATGTGTTCCTAATAAAGCCAGAAGTCTGGCTCAGGAAAATGTGGAGTCAACCATGGAGAGATTTCAGATTTCAACCTCAGAATCTCAACTCCCCTCCCGCAGTTCAAGATGAGAAGAACATTGGGCAAGGTGCCCACGCAAGGCCTGGAGCAGAGGTGCTGAGCACATAAGATATGCAGTGTGAGGTCACGCCCCAGTGACATCCGAAAGGGACCCTTTTGGAAGATTTCATGAAATTCATGACCAACTGTCATCAGTCACAAGAGGAAGAGGCTGAAACCTTAGAGTTGTCAGGATCCTGTTTTGATTTGGTCCTCTGCCTGGTGGCTGCCTGGTGACTTCCCCCATTTTCTTCTCTTCTAACACAGTTGTGCTTGTCCTTATTCAAATATTGGTATTTTGCAGCTGTTCCGTCTATACAATGACTATAGTTCAATTATGTTCTTGCATATGTCAGGTATAGTACGGTCTAATTTAATCTTCATTACACATCACCATATTGCAATTATACATGCTATCCAAGTGTTAACACATATTTAAACCTGCTATTCCTTTGTCACTGATTTACAAAGAGGTACCTGAAAAGAAGCAGATGTCATAATTACACGCTTATTCAGCTCATTTTAAACTAAGTCTCAAAGTAAATTACAGATGAGCTAGGCATGGCTTGAAATTAATGTAGTGATAGCACACTAATGCTGCGATTCATTATGGTTTGTCAATGTGCCGTACTTCTGGAATGTGCGATAAAATTATATTAATACTCTGTGCTAATGAGATTAATGAATATGAGCATGTGGGAGAAGAATAGGGTCCTTTGTTCAACTATTGAAAAAAATAACATATAGGTAATTAAAAAGAATTAATCAAACCATGTACAGCCTCATTTATATTAAATTAATTTGTCTGGTTTCATTTCTAATAATTAATCTTTCCTTTTTTTTTTCCAAATTACAAAGCACTTCAGGCATCTTGAAGCACTGCTGTAGGAGTTGTGATTCAGAATATTTAGAACGATCAAGGTGGTCCCTGCGGGTTCATATTAATTAAGGTTTAACAGTTTGGAAAATTGTAGCAATATTTTATGATTCATGTAATTAAACTCAGTAACAAAATGTCACAACTGCTAGTTACTTCTGCGCCTGTGATTTATATCTTCCCCCTTTTGGAGAGGAAGCAGTAGAAAATGAAGTCTTCTTAAACATGCCGACAGGCGATGGGAAAACAAGCTGATGGGCTCCATGTAAACTGAGCACTTTGTCTGGGGCACTGCGCAAACCCCCTCTCTCAAATGCAACCATCAGTCTATGTAAATGAGATGAGGTCAGATGAACTGACATATGGTGACAGTCTCGGGGGTCTCTTCTGGCATTTTTTTTGCTTAGCTAAAAACAAAAAGCCAAGAGCAGTGAACCTCCTCCTCAAACTGAATGAGTGCATTGTAAATTCTCGTTATCGGAGACTCCTGAGGTTCCAACATCCGAATTTCCAGAAAGGCAAGCATCAGGCTAACTGGTTGAGATAGTCAGGGCCAGTCCTGGCAACCATGTCTGCAGGCTCTGGTAGCTCAGTGAGGAGGTGGAACAGCTTTCCTGGCGGATGTATCCTGAGATTTAATACAGGCACATAATCTGTGTGCTTCCTGTCCTCGTGGGCTCTGCTCTTGGGTTGCTACAGGGGTTAGAAGAGGACCGGAATTCTCTACCAGGGTGGTGGGATTTGAAGTGTTTAATGTTGATATGATGGCCTTTCTCCATTTGTCACCCCGAATCCACTCCCTATCCTTCTTGCTGCCTTGCCAGCTAATTTAGGAGTGAGTTGGGTCAAGGGAGTGTGTTACAAGAGAAGAAAGAGACCAGTGGTTCTTTTCCACATCACTCTTGTCTCTAAGCAGCGTCCCTCAAAGATGCCAAGTGTCTCTGCCCACCCTCCAGGTCTCCAGCTATCTCATTGACTATACAGATACTCTCCCTCACCCTGCTCTCTTTAGCCCTGTAACCTCTCATTCTTGCTGGCTTCTGGATTCCTTAACCACTCCTTTCCTGAATCTTTGACTCCTCTTTTAATCTAGAAATACTCTATGACAGTTTCTTCATTTGAAATTTATTAGAAAATCAGCTTCAACAGAACTTGTATCTCAGTCCATTCCAAAAAGATTTTTATATAATCTTCCTAGAAAGCAGCCCTAATGTCTGAATTTATATCCTCTTTACAACTACTCCAGAGAATTCTATTGTGTAAGGATTAGAGAAATTCTGAGCGGAGTGGTTATCCAGTATTAGCTATTGTTGTTGTTGAGTGTCATCGAGTGGAGTACATCTCATAGTAACCTCATGAACATCTTAACTGTGTCCTGTGCTATCTTTATTGTCCTCAACACATCAGTCCATCTCTTTGAGGGTCTTCCTGTCCTTCACTAACCCTATATCTTTTCAAACATAATGTCCCTTTCCAGGAAATATCCTCTCCTAACAAGATGTTCAAATTATGTGAGATGAAGCTTCACCATCCTTACGTCCAAGGAACTGTCTGGTTGCACTTTCTTTAAGATATATCTGTGTATCCTTTTGGCGGTCCATAGGATACTCAGTACGCTTTGCCAACACCACAACTCAAGTGCATTAATTCCTCTCCTGTTGTCTTTGTTCATTACCCAGCTCTCAGATGCATAGCAGATTATTGGAAGAAAACTGTAGCTCACATCAGATGTACCTTTGTCTTTAAATTGACATCATTGCTCTTCAGACCTTTGGAGAGATTCATAACAGCAGACTTTTCCAATATAATACATGTCTCAGTACAGCCCTGATGAGCCCTTTTCCCGATTTTAAACCATGGAGTGCTCCCTTGTATTCTGTCTTCATACCTTTTAATCTGTATGCTGAGCAAATTATCCAAGAAGTTGGACTCTATGAGGAGGAGTGCTACATCAGGATTGGAGGGAGACTCATCAATAATCTGCATTATGCAAATGACATAGCCTTGCTTGCTCAAAGTGAGGAGGACTTAAAGTACCTGTTGCAGAAGATCAAGGAATGTAGATGCAGCCTTAAAGTATGGACTGTATCTCAATGTCAAGAGAATAAAGCTTCTTAGCACTGGACTGATGGGCAACATCTTTATGGATGGAGAGAAGATTGAAACTGTCAACAGCTTCATCTTGCTTGGATCCACAATTAAAACCCTTGGTACCAGCAGACAGGTAATAAGGAGAAGGATTACATTGGGAAAAATCTGCAGTTAGGAACCTCTCTGAATTATTGAGGAATAGTGATGTCAGCTTGAGGACTAAGGTGTATCTGATTCAGGCCATAGTCTTGCCCATCACTTGCTATGCATCTGAGAGCTGGACAAATCAATAAGGATGACAGAAGAAGAATTGACGCCTTTGAGCTGCAGTGTTAGAAAAGCACAACACTGATAGATGGCCAAAAGAAAAAAACAGATCTGCCTTGGAGAGGGTGCAGCCAGAGTGCTCTTTGGAGGCAAGAATGATGAGGCTTCACCTCACATACTTTGGGCATGTTGCTAGGAGGGGGATGTGATGCTGGGAAGGGTGGAGGGTCAGCAAAGGAGAGGAAGACCCTCGACCATCTGGATTGACATAACTGCTACAATGGGCTCTTGTGTTTCTGCAAGTGTGAGGAAGGCACAGGACAGAACAGTGTTCAGCTCTTTGGTTCATAGGTTCACTATGGGTCATACTTGACTCAACAGCCCCCAACAACAACAGTGCTCCCTTGCTCTGTTCAGACAATAGTTTATTGGCTAAGGTATAGATTTTCTATAAGCATTCTAAGTGTTCTGGAATTCCCATTCTCCTTAAGTTTAGCCATAGTTTGCTATGACCCACACAGTCAAATACCTTTACATAATCAATAAAATAAAAATAGGCAGGCATTCTTCTGATATCCTTTGCTTTCAGCCAAGATTTGCCTGACATCAGAAATAATATCTCCTTTTCTAAACTTTTCTCGAACTTCTGTTTGTTCTCTGTCAATGTACTACTCTAATTGGCTCAGGATGGTCTTTAGCAATACTTTGCTTGCAGGTGATATTAATGACATTTTTTTATAATTATCACAAGCTATTATATCCTCTTTCTTGAGAATGGGAACAAATATTAATCTCTTCCAGTCAGATGGCTGGATTTGTCTTCCAAATCTCCTGGCACATTCTGATTAGGTTCTACCAAAATGGTACTTAGCAAGGTCCCAGGGACTTTTAGTATATGTATAGGTTTTGCTTTCATAACTCTAAAATATGTCCTAATCTCCATTTTATAGGTAAAGAAATGAAGTAGAGAGAGAAAGTGATAGATTTAGGTCACATGACTTTTAAGTAATAAAGTTGGGGTTGAATTCAGAGTCTGGGCTATCAACGACATTGTGTGTCAACGTAGATATGACATTCTATGTCACCACAGCATAGACTTAGTTTTACCAACTTATTCTAGGGAATTTGGAAATGAGAAGAACCTGTTTGTGTATTTGCACTCACATTCAATTATGCGTTCTCCATTCTAAACATTTTCATGACAACTACCACGTGTGAGCATGAAAGGAATTAGGTTGCTGTATTAAGTGCCATTGAGTGTAAGTTCTGCCTCTTCTGTGTACAACAGAACAAAATATTTCCTGGTCATAGGCCATTATCATAATTCTTGCTTTGTTTGCATCCACTGTTGCAACCAAGGAAGTTAAATAATTATACCTAGTAAAGAATGGAAGAAATTTATAAACAGGTCAGTTAAAATATCTCATCTTAAGCCATACATATTGTGTTAAAGGAAACCCGGAGTGTGAAAACAACGTCTTCCTACCAAAAGTGCATTTGAGACAGGCCACGGAAGTGATAGGGTCATGATGCAGAAGCATGGCAAGTGACACATCCGGAAAGTCGTCTGCTGCCACTTGAAGATGGAATAGAGCAGGTACTGGGGCTCGAAGGAATAGTGAGATGGTGCGAAGGACTGCTGGGTGGTGCAAACAGATTTCACACTCAGTTTCTTGCCAAGACTCATTCAAGAGCCCTCAGATGAGTGGCCCCCGGGACCTATGCCTGAAAAATCAATCACCAAAAGCCCTCTGGTCTGTTGCGCTCTGAGACACATAGTTTGCCTGAGTCAATTGCGTTCCAGTCAGTCACTTGCGGGATGTGCTTGAATCACAGAGGAACAAAAAGCTGTTTTGTTTGTTGTTGGTTCTTTTGTGTTTTTTTTTTTTAAACAGGGATCTGACATGGTCTTATTTAAGGTTTAAAGTGATCACTTCCCAATGTTATGTCATCCTCATGGGGGCTCCCCACAGGGACTCTTCCTGCTGAACCTGTCCTTCATTGATCGTTCTCCAGGAGGGCCCAGTGCACAGAGTCTGGCTATTAAACCTAGTGTGTGGTCTGGTGACGACGCTGTGCTGAGCTGCCCGGTTCTGCCAGGCTCCTTGGAAAGCTCTGTTTCCCCTCAACCTACACTCAAATTGAATTAACTTGGAAATGAGAGAGACCGTGCTCCTGTGCGTCTGTGCGAGTGCGCGAGGGATTTTGAGACTCTCTTGGGAAAGGAGCACACAGCCCTGATCAGGACCCTGGTGTCACATGTCTGTGCGCAGCACTCATAGGGGAACTTTACATTTGGTCTCGTTTTGTTTTCTTTGTAGCGAGCGCAAACCCACCGCAGGGCTTAGGTGGACAGCCTGGGCAGGGCCTCCTTCGTGGGCTGCAGTGTGGCCTGCGCCGTGGCGACTGTGATACTAATGGGATGGGGCGTGGAGCCAGCTTGTAGACAAATGATGATGAAGTGAAATCTTTAGGAAATCATCACACAAAAATGAGGCAGGGCCATGTGTGCTGTCTCTCCGAAGTGACGGGGTCTAAAGAAGCTGCATGCACTGGCCCTCGGCCCCACGCACGTTCATGGTCACCCCCTGTGGGCATCCATCAACACATATTAATAACTTCAGCTGGATGAAGCACAGCCCTGGGTGTGCATTTACAGTGACATGCCCGCAGCTAGGAAACACATTTCTGACTTCCAATTAAACCTCAGACGAGCTCAAGCACTTCCACCCCTTTCCACCCCATAATTTTGTATCATATTTCAAAGAGCACTTTGGGGACCACTATCATAGCCCCAACTTGGTAGACTCACTTGGAAAGTGATGCTCATTTTATTAACCCAGATCTAGTCTTGTGAAATCTATGTTGGAAGGGGGATACCTTCCAGGTCATGTCATTTAACCCCATGGGTGAGTGGATGTCCTCTTAATCTGCTTGACCAAGTGGTCGTCTGGTTCATTCACTCCGATAAGGAGAGACCCCATCCCTCCTTGGGCTTCAATCCAGATTTTAAACTCAATCTTCCCCTCCCTAGAATTGGTGTGGTCTCAGACAGAGGGAACTTTGCTCTTCAAAAGACATTGGGTAAAGACTAGGGGAATCCTGCCTTATCACAAATAGGGGAATGTGACATCTAACTGGCATAGACCCAATGGAATGTTTCTAAAGATGCTATAATGCATAGGAAACTCCCCTTAAAACAACAACAACAACAACAACAAAACATATCTGGTCCAAAAAGCCAAGAGGGCTAAGGCTGAAAAACTGTGCACTATCGAGACAGAGAATTCTCACTCACAAACACATCTGCATGTTTAGCACAGTGCCAGGCGTAGTTCCTTCTACCCTAATCCTCAGAAGATATGTAATCTGCCTTGATTAATTGATTTTGAGGCAAGATCGGCTTCCCTTTTCCTCTCAGATCTGCCCTTTGGAAACACACAGATGAAGTGCAATTCATCTTCGAATGACAATCCCTCAAAGGTTTAAAGCAAATGATGAAGAAATCTTCCAAAGTGAAAATCTCTCCCAGCCAAGCATGCCAATCCCTTCCCCATCCCCCGAGATGCCAAGAGTTGCCAGCGAGGTCGTGAAAATGTAGGTTGCAAATTACAAAATGGCAAAAGCTACTTAAACCAGGTGAACGGAAAAGTGGAGAGCAGGAGAGTGAGAACGGACTCATCAGAAAGGATTCAAGAAAACACCCAGGGACCTGGACTTTGGGAGAGAGCAAGATAATACTCCCACCCAGATGAGAATTATTCTCATAACGGAATCTTCAAGTTTTAACACAGTCACTGGAAAATTGTGGGCACTTAATAGTTATGTGAAGGCAGGAAAAATGCAAAGAACAAGGAAAAGGGGGGAGGGAGGATAGAAAGTAGGAAGAGAAAAAATGGACAAGCCATAAACGTGGGTTGGTTTTTTTTGTTTTCTTTTGGTTTTTTTATAAAATGGACCTAAGGACCACAGCTAAGCTCTGAGAATGTTCTTTGTCCCTTTAGGATCCACTGCTCTGTGGCAAACAAGGAAGCTGTCAGCAAAAATAAGCACCCAGCACATGTGTGAAGTGCTCCCTCCTACCCTTTAAAGACCTCTTAGCTTTGCTTCCTTGACTTCTGTTTGTGAAGCTAAATTTCTTGCTGGCTCTTTAAGCTTCCAACATGTTTTGGGGCTTTGCAACATGCAAGTCTGTTATTAGAGAGTCTGTTGAATTATTCAGGGCTAAATCAAGATGCAAAGACACCTTTTTTGAGACAGAAAATTGGCAAACACTCTCTAAGATGCCTTACAGCCAAAAAAAAAAAAATAACAACCCACAAATTCTACTGCAGCTGTTGTATTTATCATAAAATTGATAGTGATAAAAAAAGTTACCTGCATAAGAATGTCATACATTCCTTAAGAAGTTCTTTTGTCTCCAAGGTTAAATATCAGTTGTTCTCAAGCACAGTCCAGCACGAGATGCCCTTTAACTGAGACACAAGGGGTTAATTCCATCCCTCGTAGCTTCTGAAACACAAGTGGGATAATGTGCCATCAATATCAGAAATCAACATTAAGGGACAAGATACCCCTCCTTTTGACTTTCATTATAGGCCCAAGAATATTGAAAGCCACAGTGACTCAAGGGAGTGTGTCAAAATACACTTGCTACACATCAAAAAGAATTGTATCAGCAAGGCTGGAAAAATCGATTGTCTTCCTTTCCAGAATACCGATCCCACAGCTGAGTGTTTCTGCGCAGTGTGCTGAAAAATCCCTAGAAAGCTTCTGATGAGAGTCCAGGTGTGGCACTGAGTGTATTTGTAGTACAGCACGGAGGACGTGTACAGCAGGGATGGTATGTCTCATGCATCAGTTGGCTAACTGGAAAAGCAGATGAGATCAAGCAGACAGAAGAGAACTGGGACCACTGGTTGTTAAAGTGGTGGCCCGATGAGCAACTTGAGTCTCCTCTCAAAGTGGGAGACTTAGGTTGATTCCTGGCCTCCAATCACCACCCATCTTTTGTTGCTAGGATGCTGAACCAGAGTTTCCAGGTTAAAATAGAAGAGTAAGAAAGGCCTGGTTATACCAAGAAATAAACTCATGAAACTCTCAAGGATTAAAATGATCTTGTTTGAAAGTGAGCACTTGACTCCGTTGTGCACTGGCTCCTGTGAGAGGGGCCCCAAAGGTGCCCTTTGGAGTCAAAGGTGTAGTCATTGGCTGATAAACACACATGATGTATTAACAACATAGCTGGGGATTCAAACTAAGGCTCTCACTCAGTGTGGTTCAAATCCACCAGCTACTCTGAGTAATGTCCTCTCGTGCAATTAACTACTTCTGAAAACCCAACGGAAGTCAGCTATGAGTCGGTTCTGACTCAGTGGCCTAAATCAACAACACACCAGCCTCCCAGGTTTAGCAAACAATCCATTCACCATAACCATTTTTAAATGTTAACTGCGGTTGGAGCTCTGGTGGCCTAGTTGCAAGAAACTGCGCTACAATCCCAAAAGCACACAGTTCAAGGCCACCAGCTGCTCTGTGCGAAAAGGATGGGCAATCTCCTTCCGTGTGATGAACTGCCTCTGAAAACCTGATGGAGGGTCGGCTATGGGTCGGTTCCAACTCTATGGTACACAACAACAGGGTTGGATACAGTGACTGTCGCGATGGTACAAAGGGTGTCAGAGATGGTGAGGATGGCACAGGATAGGCTGAATTTCAGAGCCATTTTCACAGGATTGCTAAGAGTTGTAGTGGACTCAGTGACACCTAATATAATCCGGGTTAAATTCCCAGTGAGGCACTACCTTTTCTTCCTGTCATCCGGGACAGTATTGCTAAGACTTGAAAAACACAGAGTAAGATGATACCTCAACAGTCTGAGAGTTAAATTATTTTAATTTATTAGGACTTTAATGAAAGTTTACAGAGATATTGAATTTCCATTCCATTGTTGCACATTTTCCTCCCTGCCTCCCCTACCCAAGTTTGCTTTATTTCTTTGGGGAAAAAAAATCTTTCACTATTATCCAGACTCCTCTCCCCAGTCCACTTTACTATGCATCTCTTCTTCTAGACGCCTGTCATGCCAATAATACCTAATCATATATTCCTTTTATACAGTTCTTTCCCTCTTCTGTCTCAATGCCGTGCACATTATTTATCCCCTTTTTTCTTAGTTTCACCCCAACCCCCATGTCAGCTCTGTTTTGTAACAGTGGCATTATGCAGTATTTGTCTTTTTGTGACTGAGATATTTCAGTCAGCATAGTGACCTCCATGGTCACTCATTTTGTATACTATTTCATGAGGTTTTTTTCAGTGCTGCATAATATTTCATTGTGTGACTATACCACAGCTTCTCTATCCATTCATTTCTTTTATGAGAGTTATATTTATAAATAGCTACATGAGCACCAACTCTTAATGCAACCCCACGTTGTCCTGATAGTAATTATATTCTTGTCTGTGATCACTGTTTGAGGTTGCATGTGTCATATTGGAAAACAGAACAAGAAATCCAGAGACAGAAAATCTGGAGCTGGTACCAAGAATGAAAATAACTTCAATGACCCAGCTGCTTCTCTCTTTGTGCTTTGCCATTTCTCACCAGTGTCTTTATTCTTGTGTTCACAAGACAGTTGCTACATTTCCAGGAGTCTGCATTGAGTGTACACACATGGAAAGAAAATCAAAGTGCAAAGAGGCAACGTGCCTTTCTTCTTCGTTTGAGGGGAGGTATTAACTTCCAAGTATTCTCCTTACGTCTGTTTCACCTCACTTTGTCTCATGATCAACTCTAGCTGCAGAGGAGACCAGAAAACTTTATTATTTTGTTTTGGTTTATTTGTTTTGTCTTAAATCCAGGACACTGTCACTCTAACTGGAATTCTAACAGGAAGGGAAAAGTCGAGATGGGCTCTGAGCAGTGTCACAACACTCTTTTAATATTTTAAAAAAACTCATTAATATCCCCTATTAGAAGTTCGTGATGGTTAGTGCTCCATCTGTCTTCTTCAACATTGTGTTCTCTATGTCACTGAAGGTGTACAGTTTAACGTGCATTGAAAGGAGGAAGAAAGGAAAAGAGAGAGTAAGGAAAGGAGTAAAGAAGTCACTAAGGACTAAAGAAAAAGAAAAGATGATGAAGTAAACGGAACAACAAAAAAATCAGGGTTGGTCAAACCATAGACCTGACCTTGTCCATTGTTTGAATTCTGGGTCCAAGAGTTTATTGGAACATGGTCACAACCCCTCATTTACCAATGACAGTAACAGAGACAAGTAGTTTACAAAGTACAAAATAATTACTTGTGATCCTTTACAGAAAACGTTTGTATATTATTGAACTCATTAGCTGATAGGCTTTAGGAAATAAATATTATGCAAAATTAATTTTAAAATAAAAATAATGATAATAACCTAGCAAAGTGTGATGAGGGGCTGAAGGAACCGACTCTTCTCCCTTACTTCTCCTGGGTCACTTTTTTTGCATAAGACATATACCCCTATTTTGCATAAGACATATGTCTTTATTTTGCCTAAGACATATACCCCTATTTTGCATAAGACATATGTCTTTGTTTTGCATAAGACACAGAGGTGTTTTAGTCTGCCCTCCCCATGCAGGCTAAGAGATGCAGGAGGAGGAAGGGGATATTGTCATAACAATGAATTCCAGGTCTTCTGATTTCACAGTGTCCCATCCATTCCCTCATATCTTCCAAGAGCTTTCTAGTTGTCCAAGTCTTTAGCTTGGCTTTTGACTTAGGAAGAAAAAAAAATAAAACCAAGGAAGAAAAAAAAAATAAAACCACAAAACATGACTATAATGGCATGTCTTTGGGAGTCCTTGATTAAATAATTCATGTGCTTGGCTGCTAAGTGTAAGGTTGCAAGTTTGAGTCCACTCAGAGACGTCTGGAGGCAGACTGGAGAATTCTTTAAAAGAATCAGCCACCGTGTAGCCTACGGAGCAGACACAGGTCGACACAGAAGAGCTGCCTTAGTTATATTCCGCTTTTGGCAGCTGGTACTGGTCAAGCCCCTTGAGCTTAATAATGTGTGTAGCTCCTACAGAGGAGCGTAGAGGCAGTCTGGACAGTGAGAGCGTGTGGGACTGTGGGAACTCTAACAGAACTCCATCTCTGTGCTGTCAGCCCTCCTCAGTGGGTGAAGGTGAAATAGGAGTCTGAGTAAAACTCGCTCTCCTCCTGGGTGCTTCCCCAGCCTCTACGGAGCCGTTTTCTCTAGGAACGCTTCACCTCTTACAGACATCAAGGGATTTGGGAGGTGCTAAAGTTGAGAGCTCTGGCGGCCTAGTGGTAAGGAGTTGAACTGCCAGCCTAAAGGCAGGTGATTGGAATCCACAAAGGAGAGAGACAGGCAATCTCCTCCTATTAAATTTATCACCTCTGAAAACCTGCTAGTGGTCAGCTGTGTGTCTGTTCTGACTCGACGGGCACATAACAACAAAGCTCAGAGCTTCGTCCTGCAAAGCTGGAGAAGGAAGGGTGCATTGGGCTGGCTCCAGGTTTCCAGAACTTTGCCAATGACGTTTCCATCCTGCCAAGATTTAAAGGACAGATCCTCATCCTTGGTGGCAACCAGCCCTTGGCTCAGCAGGGACCTCCACCCCTGTCTTTCCTTTGTGTATTCTCAAAACTCTGTCCCTTCCTCGCTTCTTTAAGTTACAATGAGTTTATTTGGAAAACAGATGGCAGCGAGAAATGTGCGTATCTCCCTGCCTCCAAGCATACTTGAAAGTCAAACTTCCCTAGGTCCTGTGTCGCCAAGCCCCCCAACTCCCTTCTCCAGAGGGCAAAGGCCACTGCGAACCAAACATGCTTCCCACAAATAAACCCAATTCTGGTAGTAAAACTTTGCAAACCTCTGATTGAGACATTTGGACTAATTACCAGGGAGCAGCAGCTACAGGCCCGACCTAATGCTGTTTATTACATTCCCTCGTTACAGGGACTCCCTGGGGTTAGGGTCTAAAATAAAGATTTAATTTGAGGGTAAATCAGAACAACAAAAAAATGTAGCTCATTGTAAACAATGGCATCTCCAGCCCAGCTGAGCCCATCAGTGCGCGAACACAGTCCTCCCAGGCTCCCAGTTCTGTAAACATGTGCGATGCTATTTATTGTGACTACATGTGTGTGGCCTGGCATGAGCGAAATTAGGAGCCTTTCCGTGACTGAGAAATATAAACCTCAAATTCTGCCTCCATCAGTTCTCCCGTTTCCAAGTTATAAAATCTAAATATTAATTTTAATAGAAAGCGGAGGAATTGAAGTCTGCAATAGCCACTGAAGTCATCAGAAAACCACTGGGGTCACAAAAAGGACTAGAAGGCCAAGAAGATTAAGGGGGCAGGTGGGGTCCAGACAGGGCCCATGAGATATGACATGTGTCATAAACATAGGCTTAGGACCAATTCTCCCCAGCAATTCAGAAAATAAGGGACCTTTTTTTTTTTTGTCTTGCATTGGGGTTTTTGTCTTTTTTCTTTTTATTAATCACTTGCAATGCATTAGAGAGTGCTAGACAGTGACTACGGATGATGGAAGGAGAGTTGATGCCTTTCAGCTCTGGTATTGGAGAAGGGTGTTGAATATACCATGGACTGCTAAGAGAACAAATAGGTTCAACCTGAAGAGAGTGAAACCAGGCTGTTCCTTGGAAGCAGAGATTCTGAAGCTTCATCTGACATACTTTGGACATGTTGCAAGGAAGGACCTGTCCTTGGAGAGGGACGTCATGCTTGTGAAAGTAGAGAGACAGCACAGGAGAGGAAGACCTTCGATGAGATTGATTCAGTGACTAGGGTAATGGGGGTAGGTGTGTCAGACAATGAGACTGACCCAGGATAGAGCAGGGGTTAGGGCTGTTGTACATGGGGTCGCTATGAGTCGCAGGTGATGTGACAGCTCATAACAACAGCAACAACAAATCATTTAAGCCATAATGTAATAGACACTAAGAGTAAGAATCAAAGAAACCACCAAAATCCGAACCATGGGAAAGTCAGTTAATCCTCTTCAATCTGGAGTGTCGTAATGAGGCTGTGTCTTCCTTGTGTATTGCTGCTGTAACAGAAAGGCCATGTCTGGGTGACTTTAAGAAAACAAATGATTTTTTTTGTAATTTAAGAGGCTACAAGTCCAAATACATGGTCCAAAACCAAGGTAGAGAAAGGCCTTCTTTCTCTGTTGGCTTTGAAGAAAGGTCCATAACATCCCTGAGCTGCCTCCTTTTCTTAGAGATCTTGGGATCCAAATCCCCTTGTCTTCACTAGCTTCTTGCTTAATCCACTCTTGTTTAAAATTCTTTTTCTTCTTTTTAATTGTGATTTTAGTGAAAGTTTATAAAAGCAAATTAACTTTTTATTCAATTTTCATATACATTTTGATCCATAATATTAACTTCTATGCCTACAATTAAATCACATTTTCCCACATCCTCTCTGTAATGATTCCCATGAATCTTTTTCTATCTCTCTGTGTTTTTCTTTCCTGAGACTGTTGATCATCCTCTTATTGTATAGTGCCTTTCCCTTGACTAATATTCATCTATTTTATTAAATTTAATGTAAGGACATAAAGTATATAGAAGAACAGGAATGCCAAAACACTTAATTGTGCTAATGTGAAATTTAGACATAGAACAAGTAGTAGTGTTGTCTGAACAGAACGAGGGAACACTGCAAGGTTTAAAATCAGAAAATGTTTTAGGGTTGTATCTATTCTCCATACCTGCATGCTGGGTTAAAAAAAAAAAGAATAAGAGAAACTGGACTAAATAAAAAAAGACTATAGCATCAGAATTAGAGGAGGACACATCAATAACTCATGTTATGAGATGACAAAGCCCTGCTTGCAGAATGTAAAGAAGACTTGAATCACTTATTGAAGATGAGTAAAGACCACAGTCTTCAATATTGATGGAGAAAATACTGAAGTTGCTAAAGACTTCATTTTATTTGGGTCCGTAACCATCACTCATCATCTCAACAGTCAAGAAATCAAAAGATGTGCTATTGATGCCTTTGCGATGTGGTGCTGGAGAAGAGTGTTGAGAATACCATGGACTGCTAGGAAAACAAACAGATTCATCCTGGAGAGGGTTAAACCGGGAGGCTCCTTGGAGGCAAGGATTCTGAGGCTCCATCTAACATACTTTGGACATGTTGTGAGGAGAGACCGGTCCTTGGAGAGGGACATCATGCTTGGGAGGGTGGAGGGACAGGGCAGGAGAGGAAGGCCCTCTATGAGGTGGATTGATTCAGTGACTGGGGTGATCGGGATGGGAGTGTCAGAGACAGTGCGATTGGCACAGGACAGAGCGGAGTTTAGGGCTGTTGTACATAGGGTCGCTATGAGTCGCAGGCGACTCGACGGCACATAACAACAACAACAAAGTTCAAGGACCTCTTTAAAATGTGAATTAACAAGAATATAATTTTAAACATTAAGATGTACCTGACCCAACTGTGTTATTTTCAATTACTTTCAAATGTACCTGAAAGTTGGACAATGAATCAGAATGACCAAAGAGAAATCAATGCCTTCGAATTGTGGTGTTGACAAATAGTATTGAATATACCAAAAGAAGAACCAAATAATTCTTGGAAGAAGTGCAAAATCAGAGAGCTCCTTAGCGATTAGGACAGTGAAACTTCACCTCACATATTTTGGGCATGTTATCAAGAAGAATGGTCACTGAAAGAGAGGACTACCCTTAACAAGGTGGACTGACACAGTGACTGTAATAATAATCTGAGCGTGTTGGAGATTATGAACATGGTACAGGATAGGATTACACAGGTCATGGTGAACTCGATAGCACATAACATTTCATTCTAATAAAAACTTGGACCTGTAAGAGCTTGTTATTTACTCATTGAACTAAGTACCATCTTGTTACCACGGCAAGACTCAGCCTTTTCCCTGCTATGAGCTGTTTGCTCATTTTCTGTGTAAAAGAAAAGCAGATGTGGGCAGAATTCACGTGTAGAATCCAGGTTGTATATAAAGTTGAATATCACTCATAGTGACCCCACAAACAACAGATCGGACTCCTGCCCCATTCTTATCATCCCAGACATTTTTGAGCCCATTGTCACACACACCGTATCAATTCTCCTTGATGAGGGTCTTCTTTTCTTTCTCTGACTGTACACCTCTCCAAGCATGTCTATTTCAGAGAAATAGCCTCAAAACCAAAATATGTGAGACGAAGCTTCATCATCCTTGCCTCTGAGAAGCATCCTGGTTAGACATTCTCCAAAGATATATCTGTTTCTTCTTTTGGCAGTCCATGGAATATTCAGCACTCTTTTTCAGAAGTACAGCTCAAGTACATCTATTCTCCTGTCATCTTTGTTCATTGGCCAGCTCTCAGATGCAGAGTAGGTTTTTGGGAAAACTGTGGCTTGAATCAGGCACATCTTTGTCTTTAAACTGACATCATCACTCTTCAGGGCTTTGGAGAGATCTCTGACTGCAGACTTTGTCAGTGCAGTATGTCTCCTAATCTCCTGACTGTTGGAGGCAAGGGTATGGAGTATGGATTCAAGCAAGATGAAATCATTGACAATTTCAACCTTTTCTCCATTTCTTATGATGGTTCCTAGTGGCCCAGTGGTGAGGATTTTGGTTTTCTTGATGTTAAATTGTAATCCAAATTGGAGGTTGTCGTGATCCTCTATAGCATCTATTTCAGGTCCTCTTTGTTTTCAGTAAGCAAAGTTGTGCCATGCCACACTCTTTTTTATAAAGTCCAGCTTCTCTAATGGTTGGCTCAGCATACAGATTGGATAGATATGGAGAAAAGTTACAGCCTTAATGTACGTCTTTCCCAATTTAAAACCATGCAGTGTTCCTTTTTTTTCTTTCTGTGTGGATAATATTATCTTGGTATAGATTTCCTTGATTCCAACACAAATTTTATAGTAGGTATGTGATAGATAGTTTGTGAGTTAAAAAAAAATGGGTGGAAAACTATATGAAGTAAGATTTGGTCAAAGCACCTATCTGTACTCTGAGTATTCTTACCTTTACTTGAAAATCAGGTCTGATAGATCCGTCTTAGGGATTCCATGGAATTTGTTTTATGTTATTTCTGGAGTGACAGGACTTGCTGTGCATACATGATGATAAAAACATAGTGAAGCAATGAATTCTTAGTGACTACCAGTCTTAATGACTTCCAGTTTCTCCTAAACTGTCAAGCCAGTGGAAACAGTTCATACTACTTATAGTCAAATAACTGTTGTCCCAGTAAATGCCAACCAGAAAAGATTCTATATCCAGTCTCCACTGATACAGATGGACTCATACATATTTCTGGTTGACTGGGACCCTCACCTAGTCTCCTGTCACCTATCTCCAACATAAACATTCTCCTAAGGACTCTGTGGGTCCCTTCTTGTACTGACAAAGTTTCAGTGATCACATGAAACTGGGAAATCCTAAACTAGACACAAACAAGCCAATCTTTTTTTCTTTTTAAAGTCTATTAATTTTTAACGTCTTGGTAATTTCTATTAACAATAGCATGTGCATTGCTGAATTATTTTTCTTTCTTTTTTCCATTTACCTAGAGAAGTTAGTGTCCCACATGAGATAATCTGGGAAACTCTAGATGAAATTGTTTCCATTCTGTCAAGAACTGCCCTTGCCTTGCTTTTAAAAGAAGCAACCTAGAGACTGGGAAAAGCAGCAGCTTTTTATCCTGAGCTCAGAACTCAAGTCTATGGATGTATATTGTGAAGAATCAACACCGCTCAAGCAATCTGGTGCAGATGAAGCCAGGTGAATACCAGTTACTTACCACACATTTTTGCTCTGGCAGATCTATCTAAAAACCCTTGAGGGAGTTGTAATTTATATGTATGGCATCCTGGCAACTAGTCCCAAAAGACAGCATCTAAGACAGCATTCGACCAAGTATCACTGTCTAGGACTATTTCAGGAAGTTAGAAGAAAGGAAAGACAGCTAATTCTGAGACTGGCTGGAGGTTTCTGGAAGGAAATGGATACCAACTGGACCTTGCCTATCTTGCTGAAGCAGAAAAAGAGCAAGATTGTTTGTTCGCTTGCTTTCTTATTTGTTTGTTGGTTTTAGTTACTCCACATTGACCAGTCACTCACTACGACCTGTCCCTGGAGATGAAACAGTAACCCTCTGGCCAAGGCTCAGGGTAATATTCCAGAGGTAGTGGTACCTATGAACTATGAGCATGGCATAACTCATAGCAGCTGGTGGGGACTTGGACTGGCCAGGTAAAGGGGACCTTTCATGAGCAGCAAGGATAAACGGTGCATTTAACAGAGCAATAAGAAAACAGAGTGAACATAGAAAAAAGGTTTGGGAAGCAGTATTAGATTAGGTACATATACGGTGAAAGGAAGGATACATGGACACATCTCCAAAGCCCTTTGTGGGAAGCAACACATGCCCTAAGGAAGAGGCCCCATTTTGATATAATACATTTCAAATGTGACCTACTCAGTGATTTGATTGTTTTTACCCTGTATCTGGCTTTATTGCTGTCATCCATCTACATTCTACAACAAACACTAACCCAACCTTTCTTGTGTACTGAGACATCAGATAAAAAACTATTTGTGCAATTTGCTTTTCTCTCTCCTCATTCGGTTGGCCTTTAGCATGGTTTGCCTCTACTACTGACTGGTCTTCTGGACAAACTAAATGATTGTCCTCAGGGTTACAGGGAATATGCCAGATACGGGATATGAGGATGCCTGAAATTTGCCGGCTGCAAGAGGAAATGAGTCATTCGAATAATATAAATAATGATAACTCAGTTGAATATGACTACGATGTTAAAAATAAGGTGTTTACAAGAGAATAAACTTCCTGGTTGCACTGCTCCTCTCTAGGGAGATGGGAAGGGAGCATGTGAATGCTCTTGGCATGTCATAAGTTTCTCTGCATTTCCACTGCCAAGAGAGGTCATTGGGGGAGGAGTGGGCTTGTGGGGCTTTCATTGCCTATTATATAATAGAAAGCTCTCTCTGCTAGTTATCGTTGTTTTATTCAACTCAACGACATCTAACAACAACGACAACGACAACATACCCGTTGGAGAGAAATATTCTTGAATTGTATAATAGCTTTATAATTGGGGCCTTTTGTCTTTATGAGATTCCAACATAATGGATTTGAACTGTCCTTTCTTAAGGACCAGGCTGGGATTTATATTCCCTGTCTTCCTCTCTTTCAGCCATAATTTTCTTATGATACCTGGTACTGAGAGTAACTTCTTACTCATCAACTGCTGATAAGTTATGAAAGTAACTCAGCAAAAAATACTTTTGTCTGAGGTGTTAATGCTGGAATCCCTGGATAGTGTATAAGTTTAAAGCAGTCAAGTGTCAACTAAAAGGTTAGAGGTTTGAGTCCACTCAGAGGCATTTGAAGAAAGGTGCAGTGATTTATATCTGAGAAATCAGCCATAGGAAAACCTATGGAACAGAGTGCTACACACATCAGGCAACCATGAGTTGAAATATACTTCATTGTGCTTTGTTGATGAATGTTCTAGAATGGCCCAACATTTCTCCATCCTTGGAGACACCTATCACTTACCGAGGAACTCTTTTCTCTGAGTAGGAAAAGTAAGGAGCTACTTCTGGAAAGGGACCACTCTTCAGTGAACTTGAATTACTGTGTTAATACTGTCTATAGCATTACTATATCTCTATTATTATATCTATATCGTGTCTTCCTCTACTTTGTATGCATACTCCTCATATTTCTAATATTGTCTTGAATTCTTGGTACGAATTGAAGTCTGCACATGAGGTCTTTTCTGAGAAATATGGAATGTAGAAGGATGTAGTCATTTTTCTTGAGCAAGATTCCAGAAAATCAGCCTGCAGCAGGTCTGAATGGTTGTAATCACCCAGCCACATGTATAATTAATATGTGTGAGGTGTCAGCAAAAGAATAAGCCTTAAAAAGAAAACAAACAAATATATTGTATTGAACGCAAAAGTTCAATTTTTTGTGTGTTTATATATGTTATAGTTCAATCAATATGAAAAAAGAACACAATATCAATATCAAATTCCTGACTTCTGACTCACTAATATTTCCAATACATTGATGCCTTTAAGTTGTGGTGCTGGAGAAGAGTCTTGAACATATCATGGACCGCCAACAAAACAAATAGATCTGTCTTAGAGAGGGTGAAATCAAGTTTTTCTCCTTTGAGGCTAGGAATTGAAGCTCTGTCTCACATACTTAGGGCACGTAGCCAGGAGAGATCAATTGTTGGAGAAGGATATCATGCTCAGAAGGGTGGAGGGACAGTGCACGAGAGGAAGACCCCCAGATGAGATAGATCGATACAGTAACTAAGGCAATGGGGGTAGGTGTGTAGGAGTCAGTGGGACTGGCTCAGGACATGTCAGGCTTCAGAGCTGTTGTACATAGGGTCACTGTGAGTTGCAGGTGACGCAATGGCACATAACAACAATTTTTTTATGAAACTTTCACTAGAATATATAGAAGCCAAAGCAAAGGAAGAAATGCTGGCATGAGAGAGTTGAGCAGAAGACTTCAAAGGACAGCTCAAGAAGACAAAGTATTATAATAAAATATACAAAGAGATAGAGCTAGAAGGTCAACAGAGAAGTACTTTTTGGCATCTCTTAAGCTGAAAGAACTGAAGAACAAATTCAAGCCTCAACTTGCAATATGGAGGGATTTTAGCATTTGTGCTAAAATCTTGAATGATGCAGGAATCAGGAAAAAAATCATGGAGGAAATACACAGTATATTTTTAAAAATTGGTCAACATGGAATCATTTCATGAAGTAGCATATGATAAGACTCATTGGTCCTGAAGAAAGAAGGTCAAGTTGCAATAAGACATTGGCAGAAAATAAGACCCTAGGGATTGATGAAGGACAGTTGTGGTGTATAATCAAATAGATGCCTCACTGGACATGCTAAGTCATCAGTGCAAAGATACTTGGAAGACAGCTACTTGGCCAATGGACTGGAAGAAATCCCTACTTGTTCCCATTAAAAAGAAATTTTTAAAAATGTAACCCAACACAGGATGTACATTTTTACCATCCCATTAATATTGTATGCAAATAAAACCTTACTGGAGATTGTTTAAAAAAAATGACTGGAATACACTAACTGCCAGAAATTCAAGTTGAAATAGACCATAGCAGAAGGAATATCATTGCTGATGTCAGAGGAATCTTGATTGAAAGCAAAGAATACCAGAAAAATGTTTACTTGTTTCAAAAATTGTGTGAATTGTGTGGAACCTATACATAGACCCAAAATAAGTTGTCCTAGCAGAACTGATGGAATACTGCATGGTTTAAAAATCAATTAACATGTGTATCAGGACTGTATCCTTTATCTGTACCCATTCAACCTGTATGGTGAGCAAAAAAAAAAAAAAAAGTAAGAAACTGTACTATATGAAAAAAAGAGTGAAGTTGTTACAGATTTCGTATTACTTGAGTCCAAAATCATCATTCACAATAGTAGCAGTCAAGAAATCAAAAGACACGTTGCAGTGAGGAAAATCTGTTGTCAAGGACCTCTTTAAAGGGTTAAAGGGCAAAGAGATCAGTTTAAAGATCAAATTATGCCTGACTCGAGCCATGTTATTTTTAGTTGTTTCATATGTATCTGAATGTTCGACAATGAATAAAGAAAACTGAAGACTAAATAATGCCTTTGAATTGTGGTGTTGGCCAAGATCACTGCATGTACCATGGAGGGTGGAGAGGAAGACCCTCAATGAGATTTATTGACTCAGGGACTGTAGCAATGGGGGTAGGTGTGCCAGAGATAATACGGTTGGCTCAGGATAGAGCAGGGTTCAGAGCTGTTGTACATAGGATTGCTATGAGCCACAAGCAATTTGATGCCACATAACAACAACAATAATCAAACCAAACCAAACCATGACTTGAAAGAGCTAAATGCCAGGATAGTTAAACTTTGTCATACATGCTTTGGGCATGTGTTTGTTCGTTCTTCAGGAGGTACAACTGTCCTTGGAAGAAGCCCTCAATAAATAAACTGACAGAGTGACTACCACCATGAGTTTGAGCGTGGCAGAAATCGTGGTGATGGCACAGGTCAGAGCAAAGTTTTAATCTGTTGTGCAGAAAGCTTTTAACAACAACAATTCATTATATTAATGCTTTTCTGATTATAACAACCAAAGTTCTTTTTGTTTTATGCATATATTCCTGACTGGGGCAATATCTTTGTCCTGTACTAAGACTGTGTAAGGTATCAGTCTTAGTCTTTTTTACATTGTCTCACCTAAGGAGAAGCTGCCAGAGCCCTTTGCTACATGGACTGTGCCCTATTGAATAGCTTCCTGCTGATCAACAGAAGGTTGCTCTATTCACAGATGGCAGTTTCAGGGTAATCTTGTCCACATTTGATGCGGAAAGTCACCGAAATAAGACCAGCAGATGTGAAAACTCTGATGGAAGAAGCAGTGACATATTAGCACAATGTGCTGAACTGGACGGTATCTTCCTACTCATGACTAAGGAATTGGGCAATGGTGAGAGTTCATACGTTTAGCTTTTGACTGATTCATAGGCAGTGGCTAATGGCTTGGCCGTATAGACAGGCAAACGAACATTGGAAAATGGGCTTTTAAAAGGACATCAGTATGGAGCAGGAACCTACGGGAAACACTCTGGAAATTCAGAGGATGCATCAGAGTTGGTCATGTTAACGGTCATAAAAAACCTTCCCACCAAGATCAGACTATGATTGGAATCATCAGGAGAACATGTTGGTGCACTCCCTGGAGGTGGCCACTTGAGTCCCTGAAATGAGTGGAAATGGGGTTGCTGTCGCAATGGGATGAAACTAGACATATTTCTCTTTCTCCCAGTGAGTGAGCCACAAAAATGCCAAAAAGATTGCACGGCTTACTAGTGAGAGAGATGGAAGTTGCAAATGACTATGGAACAGCTTTCCAGGGAAAAGGCCTTGTGCACAGTTGACGAGTTTATTCGATTGGACCAATGGCACCAGGTGGCTACAAATGGGTCCTGACAGGACTAGATACTCTGGACTGGGCCTCAGGTAATCTATCATCAATGCTAATGTCAAAAATACTGTTAAAGAATTGTAACAAAAGGTACTGTGCCATTTTGACCCACCAAGTTCTATTCCCTCAGACTAAAAAGAACACAATTCACAACTCATAGAGTGCAGCAATGGGCCAAGAAAATTCTTATTAAGTAGATTATGTTACCTATCACCCTTAGAATAAAGGTCTGATAGAGAATTGGAATGAGCAATTAAAATATTTGTTACACAACACAGAGGGGAATAAGGGCAAGAAGAGTTGGCTTACACGTCTTCAAGAGTGTGTGTTAAATTCATCATAAGGGGGGAGCTTTTCAATTTCTCTGCTGAGCAGATAATTTGGGAGGCTGGATTTCATGAGGAAGAATGTGGTATCAAAATGGGAGGGAGACTCATCAATAACCTGCCTTATGCAGATAACAAAACCTTGCTCCCTCAAACTGAGAAGGACTTGAAGCACTTGCTGAAGATCAAAGCTGAATACATGGCTTGTATCTCAGCATAAATAAAACAATCATCACCACCACTCGGTCAATAGGCAACATCATCAAAGATTGACATTAGTAACGATTTTATCTCACTTATATCCATAATCAACACCCTTGGCACCAGCAGTCGGGAAATCAAAAAGATGAGTTGCACTGGGAAAATTTGCTGTCAAGAACCTCTCCAGATTGCTAAAGAGTGAAGATGTTAATCTAGATAATAAGGTGCTCCTGATTCAGGTCATGAACTTGTCAATTGCTTGTTATGCATCTGAGAGCTGGACAATGAATAAGGATGACAGAGGAACCAATGTCTTTGATTTGAGGTGTTAGAGAAAAGTATTGAACATGCCACGGACTGCCAAGAGGACAACAATGTCTGTCTTGGAATGGTGCAACAAAGTGGCTCCTTGTAGGCAAAATTGAAACCCTATCTCACATAGTTTGGACATGTTGTTAGGAGGTATCAGCCTTAAAGAAGGAGATCATACTTGGAGGAGTAGAGTATCAGCACAAGAGAGGAAGACCTTGGATGAAATGTACTGACACAGTCACTGTGGCAACAGAGTCAGGTAAGACTTACCCTCACCTGACCTCACTGGAACCTCAGGGTCCAATGGGACAGTGAAGTTGGCTCAGGATAGGGAAAAGTTTGGAGCTAGTGGTCATATATAGTTATAGATGAACAATATAGTTAGAGTCAACTCAATGACATGTAACAATAACCACAAGAATAAAGGGGGTTCACCACTGACAGATTGCTGTATTTCTCAGGGTATTTTGGAGAAGAGAGAGTGGGTGAAACCCTGCTATACAATTCTTCTCTGCATCATCTGAAATTGTTTTCTTCTTGCCAGATACTGTAGTCTCAGGTCCAAAGTTGCTGTTACAAATGCCAGAAACAGGAGTGATTCCTGAGCAAACAACTGTTTCAACACCCTTAAACTTGTATGTAAGAATTCCCAAGGATCTTACGGGATAAACTGTACCTTCACCCTATCTTGCAAAACTAGGGTTAAAGAGGATTACTGCTGTCTTGCCTAGTGGTCAAGATAGCCCACTGGTGTATGTGTGTAACCCTTCCCAAGATGAATGAGAAAGGACTAGGGGAGAAACACTTTCCAGATTGTCTTGCTACGTGTGGTTTGGGCTAGTATGGTAACTAAAGCTTATTATGTCCTTTTCCAAGGTGGAAAAGTATGAGTGAAAATAAGTGATAGAGTAGAGGAAAGAGGAATAATAATTAGGAGTAAAAGAATGAATAAATGGGACATTACTTATGTGGGGGGAATCTAACATTAATACCTCAAGAGAGAGTCTCCTATCAATACAAAGACAAAAGAGAAAGAAAACTATCAAAATGGATGTCACAAGAAACTATGAAAATTGCACTAAAACATTGAGAAGCCAAAACAAAGGGAAGAGATACTGAAGTGAGCTAAAAAAGATTTTAAAGGGCAGCTAAAAAGACAAAGCAAAATACGATCTGTCCCCCCCCCCCTTGTAAGGTGGCCTCAGCCAGCGTGGCAACAGCATGGGCGGCAGCTTCACTGTGGGCACAGGGGTAGGAGAGGAAAGGAAAGAATTTATGCTTCAAGTTGCAATACTGAAAAATGCCATGTGCAAATTCTTAAATGAGCCAGGAAACATCAAAAGAAGTTTGGAGGAATACACAGAATCACTGTACTGAAAATAATTCATTAACATGGAAAAATTCAGCAAATACCATATGAACAAGAACCAATAGTAACAAAGGAAGAAGTTCAAATTGCACTGAAGACACTGGCAAAATATAAGGCTCAAGTAATATATGGGATACTGTTTGACAAGTCTCAACTAACAGATGCAACACTGGATGAGTTTACCAGTCAATGCAAGGAAACTGGGAGGGTTGCATTTGTTAGTTACTGAAGATCATCCAAAAACTGCTATAACTGCCAGAAGTCTAGAAGAGGCCATGGCACCAGGCATATAATCGCTGATGTCAGTCAGATAAGTGTTGGCTCAAACGGAAAATAACAAAAGAATGTCATATGTGTCTTATTGACTATGCAAAGACATTAGACTGTGGATCACAACAAACCACAGTTTACGTTGAGAAGAATGGGACTCTCAGAACACTCAATTGTGGTCACATGAATTCTAGACATAGACCAAGATTGTCTGAACACAGTAAGAGAACGCTGTATGATAGGAAGGATGTGTATCGGTATTGTACCTTTTCTACACACTGTTTTGATAGGAATGGGAAAATCAGAAATTGGCCATATAAAATTCACTTCTGAAATAGCTTACCTCCAGAAACTCTATGAACTTCATTCATAGGGTCACTATGAGTCATCTACAACTCGATGGCACTTAACAACAAACAACAACATCCATTGTCTTAGACCTGACCACAGAACCAGGTGGGAATGTACAAGCAAAAGGAATTTGGATAATGGTATGTGGTATAAGGCATGAAGAAGCTGGCTTACATACTTGCGTGAATGTAGATGATTGTAAGGTGAAGGCTGATTCTTTAAATGTGAAGGGAAACAGCTAGATAAACATTGGAGTGATCTAATGTGTTAGGATTTTTTTTTTCTTTCCTATCCATTGCCTTATTCATCAGCAGTATGAATGGGCTGGCTTCCAGGTGGGGAAGTGGTCTGGAGCAGCCTGTTTCTACAGTGGTCTGACCTCTGTTTCAGGTGAGACTTAAGGGGTAATGTTTATTCGCTATTGGGAGTGAATTGATTGTATTTGGCCTCCTCTTTAAAAAGGCATTGGTTATACAAGTGTTCATGTCTTTTGTTCAAAGGATCACTATGAGTTGTCTATGATTCGAAAACACTTAACACCACCAACACAGAAAATAAGAAATTGGCTACCTAAAATGAAGGGACTATTTTGTATAAGGCATATGGTTCTCTTGGATAGAAAGTTATGCTACCAAGCCAAAGGTGAGTGATTTTAATCTGTGGCCTCAGACCTGATTTTAATTGTCTTTAGTCCATCATTCTTCTAAGTGGTATAGCATTGGTCTGCCCACTTGCTGTACAGAAGTAACTCGTGGTTGCTGTGATGCTGAACACTGTGACAGTGATGTATCAACTGCAACAATGGTTACCCCTGGTGGACAGTGTTCGGTGGAGCTCCTTTATCAAAACAAGCTTGGAAGCAGGAGTGACATCTATTTCTGAAATAACTTGCCTCTGGAAATCCTGTGAACTTAGATAAAGAAGGGAAATTACACAAGTGTTCAGGTCTTTTGTTCATAGGGTTGCTATGAGGTGTCTATGCCTCGACTGTGCTTAACAACAAACAACAACATCCATTGCCTTAGACAATGTACCAGGTGGGAATGTACAAGCAAAAGGAATCTTTGGTGTTCTACCCACCGATCTTCCTTTCCTGGGGCTGTAATCTCCAGCTGCCTCAACTGTGGACACATGTGAACCATTGATCAGTCTTCTACATCATCAACAACCAGAAGACCAACATAACAAAGAGAGCTAACCAGACTAAGGAGAGACTGGCAAGGCAAGCCTGAGAGAGACCTGGAGATGGAGCCAGAGTTAAAGGTTTTACCTCCTAGACAATTGAATGAAGAGCTCACTTGCGACTACTGAGAGACAAAAGCTTACTGGACCTTTGAGGAAAACAGAGGCTTATTGCACTTGTGTGCTGAAACTGGACTTTTACTTGTTGACTGAGAAGCTGTCTAAACTCATTGACGAATTGTGCCTTGCTGTTAATCTAGCTTGGTACTCCTGTTCAATAAACCTGGATTTTCACTGTGTGATATCCTTTGTCTCTCCTACCCCTCAATCTATATCCCAATTAAACCACACAACTGTGAGTAAAAAAGATTCTGTACAGTCTCTGGGTCATTTGCAATGGATTTTAGATCCACTGATTAGTAGAAGTAGATGCAGCAGGGGACAAGGCCATGTCTGACCTTATGTTGTTTTTGTTGTTATGTGCCATCGAGTCGCTTGCAACTCATAGCGACCCTATGTACAACAGCCCTAAACTCTGCTCTCTCCTGTGCCAATCGCACTGTCTCTGACACTCCCATCTCAATTATCCCAGTCACTGAAACAATCCACCTCATAGAGGGCCTTCCCCTCCTGCGCTGTCCCTCCACCCTTCCAAGCATGATGTCCTTCTCCAAGGACCGGTCTCTCCTCACAACATGTCCAAAGTATGACCTTATAGGAATCAGTATTATACTGTTGTTCGGGACAGTTCTACCTTGTGGAGTTAGCAGAGAATGGACTTGGTCATCTCTCTCACTTTTCTGCTGCCTTTAGTTCCTTTCAATTGCATATACTTTGTGAATCAATGTCTAGTTGGCTGAACGACTTCATGGCAAAATCCCAAATACAACAGATTGAAGCAGAGCTTAGTCACGAATCAAATACTTGATTGTTGCTAAAGTGCATTGTGATAATTCCTGCATAGTTAATTACCTTTCAATGTTCTTGGTTTTTTTCTTAGCTGTAATAGTCATGATAAAGAGTCAATATACAACGGATCAAGCTTTGCTTGACCCTGCGCCATTCTCACAATTTCTGCTATGTTTAAACCTACTCATGTGGTCACTGTGTCAATCCACCACGGACCACCTACTTTTCCAGTCATGATGCTCTGACTTCTCCCAATAATCTGTCCAAAATATATGAGATGAGGGCTCATCATTCCTGCCTTTAAGATATGTTCTAAGGAGCACTCTAGATTCACTTATTCCAAGAAAGACTTGTTTTAGAAAACGTGTGTATCAAGACTGCATCTTTTCTCCATGCCTATCCAGTTTGTATGCTGAGAAAATCATTCAAGAAGGCGGACTACAGAAAGAAGAGTTTGGGAGCAGAAAAGGAGGCAGACTCCTCAACAACCGGTATTATGTGGGTGGCATTACCTGCCTGCTGTTTTATGTACAATCAACATTAAAGAAGCTGTACTCTATATTCAAGTTTAGGAGATAGTGGAAGTTCAATGATAGAATTCTATTCATCCCTGTGAAAGATTGGTGTTCAGTTTGCAAGAAAATAGAACCTCAAGTACTATCGCTCTGTCAAAGAGAACCAACACCAGTCTGTCAACAACGGAATGTGTATTTCTGTGATGCTGAAAAGCTTACAATGAAGCTTCTAGATTAACAAAGGTTAGGAAGAAAGGCTCAGTTATCTGTCTGAAAATCCAAGACAAGCGATCCCACTGTGGAGGGGTAACCGTGAATTAGGGACCAGCAGCTATCAACATCAAAATGTATGTTGAAAGTAAATGACATATTCTCACCTATACAGTTAGTTCTGCAGCAATGCTTATTTCATATGTATTTCAATGCAATTGATATATTAGGGAATGATTTTAGTTTAACACAAATTTTGTGTTCACTTTGGTGTGATTTGTCAAAAACTTTAGGCTAAGAGCAGAAAGCCGCAGTCTCCTGCACTGAATTCCTTACTATAAAACCCTCCACCAAATCTTAGATGAACAGTTTTTCCATGTCAAACAAGCCGAGAGTAACTGAGAAAGCCTCACAACGTTTTTCTTTCATTATGTACCAAAGTCTTATAATTATTGGTACTATCTCTGGTGCTGTAAAATATTTTATCAGTGGCACCGCCTTGCAGCATTTTGTCTAAACTCTTAACTGTCATAAATGTACCTGTCTGCCAAAGTGGAATAATAAATAATTATGATGCGAGTGACTGATTTACTCTGAAAAAACATGAGAGGTCTCTAACCCTGGAGCTTCCTGCCCCATATAATGTGCATGAAAGAAATGAGGATCAGGAATCACTGTCAACAGCATCTTGTAACTAAGAATTGAATCATTTATCTGTCCAGCACGTGTAAATTATCATCATCTTAGAGTCCCGAAGAAGACCTAACAGTAATTTATGTTTTAAAACTAATAAGATATGAAGGTTTAATAGAAATCACTTCCTATTGCTCTACCTGTAAACCCTTGGTTCTGGCAACAGCAAGAATTTTTCACACCACAAATTCAGGTATACCATTCAGTTGTTTATAATTGACTTCCTTCTGTATGCGTTTTTCTCTTACCTACTTTAACCCAACTAAGAGCAACGAACTTGTTTATTTTATTTACACGATGACCTTTCTCTACTAGCTTCAAGGATGCTTCCTCTTTGGCTAATAAAGATAATGCCAGGAAGCAAACGAGTCTTAAACACTGAATAATTGTAAACGTTCTGACATGCTCTGAAAATATTATCAGAGCTCTTGTTGGTATATATCCATCATGTCTTCTCAGGGAGATTTTTTTTTTCTTTCTTCTCCTGAACTATGCTGACTTTAACTTTAGACATTCAACAGTCCTTGGAGTAGGCAAATATTCTTAGTTTCTTTGACCTTGAGAATATAAAGATTCCTTTGCATCGTCCAAAGAGTGAGTTTTAGGAAGGGAACACATTTAAATGTGCTGAAGTATACGAGTGAATTGCCCTTTTTGTTTTTTATAATACATCCTCACAACTTAACATCCCAAATACACAAGAAATACATCATTTCCTCTGTGCAGAAGTGAAAAAGAACATTCCTTGCTTAATGGAAGATAGTTAGGCTTCTGTCATAGACTGGTTCATAAAGGAATCTCAGTTATGTCAGCATAACTGTACTGAAGCCATAGGATATCACTGAGGGTGTGAAGGAAGCTGGTCTGCTGACTATGAGGATAAAAAGACATGCTCAAACCATTCCAGTGATGCTTTCCTGAGTTGTTGTGGGTTCATATAAAAATGTGTGCTAGGTACAGAGAATCCAGAATCCCTACTTTAAACAACTCAACCTGATGAATGAAACAGATATGCTTAAAGATATTTGTTTTCATATTTGTTTGTATTTTTAAAAATCTATGATCCAGCAGAGTATAAAAAATTATTGAATAATATTATAAATATCAAATGCAAATAAAATCTTGAAGATTTTTTTTAAAAAAAGGATTGGACTAGGACATTGACAAAGAACTGGCAGAAATAGCCGAACTTAGACAAGGTCATAGTGGGAGAGATATCATTGCTGATGTCAGATAAATCTTTGCTGAAAGTACAAAATACTAGAAAGATATTTACTTGTGTTTTAAAAAGATTTTGCAAAGACATGTGACTGTGGAAATCACAACAAATTATTAATAACATTAAGAAGAATGGTAATCCTAGAACACTTAATTGTATTAATGAGAAACCTGTACAAAGGCCTAGAGGAATTGTTTAAACAAAACACACTTGCATGCTTTAAAATCAGGAAAGGTGTGCAAAGTTATATCCTTCCTCCATAACTATTCAATCTGTATACTAAGTAAATGATTTGAGAAGACAAAATTTATTAAGAAGAAAGTGGCCTCAGAATTGGAAGAAGACTTATTAACAAGTTGCCTATAACAAAGCCTTGCTAGCGGAAAATGAAGACTTGAAGCACTTACTGGGGGTGCGGGTGGGGGTGGGGTGTGGAACCAACCCAACAATTATGGTTTTCAGTATGGATAAAACCATAACTTAAAAAAAAACAAAAGTTCTCCCCACTGGACCAGTAGGAAGCATCATGAGAGACAGAAAAATATTTATGTTGTTAAAGATTTCAACACCATAATTCTTTTCCACTCCCTTACTCATTATCTAACTTTCAGATGCAAAGGAAGAGATTGAAAATATCATGGTATCCTCAGGTGCATTGAGGACTCTCCTTCATAGGGTCACTATGAGTTGCCTGTGATACGATGGCACTTAACACAACAACATCAGATACACTTTAGACTTTCAACTGACACTCTTTTAAAGCACATTGGAGTGGTCCTTGACAGCAGAGTTGTCCAATACATCACTTTTTTTTTTTTTAAATTTCATGCTAGGGAAGAGTATTGAACACCAATGAACTGCTGAAGGAGCAAACAAATTTATCGTGGATGAAATAAAACCAGAGTGCTCCTTAGAGAGAAAAGATGGTGAAATTTTGTCTAGATGCTTTCTACACAATGTCAGGAAGGGTCAGCCCTTAGAAAGAGCCATCATGCCAGCATAGATAAAGTGTCAGAAAAAAAATCTTCGATGTCAAATGCAAAGGCATTTGACTGCATGGATCACAACAAACTGTGGCTGACTCTGTGAAGAATAGGAATCCAAGAACACTTGATTGTGTTTATGCAAATCTATACTTGTACCAGGAGGCAGTCATCAGAACAGAGCAAGGGAACACTGCATGGTTCAAAATTGGGAAGGGTGTGTGTGTCAAGGATGTGTCCTATCTCCATATCTTTTCTATCTATATGTGGAACAGATATCTGGGAGACTGGGCTCTATGAGGAAAAGTGTGGCATCAGGACTGGAGGTAGACTCAACAATCTGCATTATGCAGATGACACAACCCTGCTTGCTGAAACTGAGGAGGACTTGAAGCACTTGCTGTAGAAGTTCAAGGACTATAGCTTTCAATATGGATTGTAGCTCAACATCAAGAAAACAAAGATTCTCAACACTGGACCAACTGGCAGCATCATGATAGATGATGAAGGGATTGAGATTGTTAACAGCTTCAGTTTGCTTGGCTCTACAATCAACACTCTTGGTACCGCAGCCAGGTAATTAAAAGATGAATTGCACTGGGAAAATCTGCTGTCAGACTCCTCTCCAAAGTACTGAATAGCAACAATATCAGTCTGGAGACCAAGGTGCAACTGATACAGGCCATGGTCTTTACAATAAGCCTCAACAATTTTTATTAATAATTGAAATAATGTAAAATATATTTTCAGACCACAATGTTATAAAACTAGAAAATAATCAGAGGATAAAGAAAAAGAAACAAAAACATTTAAAAAAAACCCCCCTTCCCCCCAAAAAACAAAAAAACAACCAAAACACCCACATGGAAACTCAAGTTTGTGTTTTGGTTCCTGTGGACTTATTTTCTTCTACTTCAATTTGAACTTTCACTTGAGAAACTGACTGTTCTACAGTCAGCATCTGGCATGATTTTGATGGCTGATATTATGTTTCTCCAATGATTCTTTGCACAGATGTAGTCAATCTGATTCCTATGCAGATCGTCAGATGAGGTCCATGTGTAAAGTTGTCATTGTGTTTGTGAGGTTATTTTTAAGTATCATTGACTATGCAAAGAGAAACTTTGTGGGAGAAAATGTGAATCAGAAAAAAATATGTAGAAAGATTCAGTTTATTCATGTGATAGAGACTGAAGGACTCTCTGTATGATTCTTAGTCTTCCTTCAAATATGAATGAAACCTTATTCTTGTGACTAAATTTTCAAATGACAGACAGGCTTACGAGAAGAACAATTATACCAGGAGGGCACTCACTCCCTAAATAACCATCCGCATAAGGTGGTTTGAGAAACTGACTTTATGAAGGAGACTACTTAATACCGTGATTAAAGGAAGAGTCATAAACAACTTTTACCATGATGATGGTGCACAGTCTTCTTTGCTGAAAGGATTAAAATTCAAAGCTCTTACTTTGGTGAAGATCAAAGCTTACAGTATACATTGCATACAGTATACATCTTGGGGTAAAGACAAAAAAAATATTCACAAATGGACCAATAAGAAACATCCTGATGAATGAAGAAAAGATTGACGTTGTCAAGGATTTCATTTTACAGAGATCCTTTGTCAACTTAATGGAAGCAGCAGTCAAGAGACTAGATATAGTCCACTAGGGACAATCTGCTGAAAAAGAACTCTTCAAAGTGCTCTAAAATCAAGGATATCACTTTGAGGTTTAAACCAAACCTGACCCAAGCCATAGTGTTTTCAAAAGCTCCATGTGGATATATAAAAAAATAGACAATGAATAAGGTAATTTAAGGAAAATATATAGTTTTAAATTGTGGTATTGGTGAAGAATATTGAATATACCATGGAGTGAGAGTTCCATAAGGATAAACAAATCTCTCTTGAAAAAGTGCAGCCAGAATGCTTCGTGTCTGCAAAAATATCAAGGCATTCGCTCATGTATTATGCCCCACTGAATTTTCTCCACTTTCTAAATTTGTTTTTTTAATGCATTTGTGCATGTAAACTTCCTTTTGATTGGAAAAATTATTCTTTTCCTTTTTTAAAACTTGTGATCTGTGTTAAAGTATAAAAAGTAAATTGATTTTCCATTTAAGCATTCATACATATTTTCATAGCATTAATTATGATATTTACTTCTTGTTGTTGTTTACTGTGTAGTCAGAGTAAACTCACAGCTGACATTCCAGCAGGTTTTCAGAGGAAGTTAATTGCAAGGGAAGAGATTGCCCACATTCTGCTCTTGTAAAAATACTTACTTAGTAATCACTTTCCCACAGTTCCTCCCTGTGATATCTATTCCCATTAATCCTTAAATTTTATTTCCATCAATATTTACATTCTTAATTCTATCAATCCATGTATCCTTCCTGACTTCCAAGCTCTATTACTGGGCAGATGCTTCCCTTGCCATCTTATGCGGATGGTTATTTAGGGAGTGAGTGCCTTCTTGGTATAATTGTTCTTCTCGTAAGCCTGTCTGTCGTTTGAAAATTTAGTCACAAGAATAAGGTTTAATTCATATTTGAAGGAAGACTAAAAATCATAGTCTTGCAGAGAGTCCTTCAGTCTCTCTCAGATGAATAAACTGAATCCTTTTACATATTTTTTTTCTGATCCACATTTTCTCCCATGCTATCTAGGACCTTCTACAATGATCATGTTGTAGTACAATCAGTAATGGTCGTCAGACAATATCTAATTAGTTCTTTTGACCTCAGGATAATAGAAATTGATATTTCCATGATCCACCCTCATTGCTAAAGAATCAGAATGAACTGACAGCTGAACCTTTATTCAGTTCCCAATGATGTAAATTTCATGGAAGGAGATTGTCTCTCTCTCTGCTATGAAGCCAATAGTGCATTCAAACCACCAGAGTGGCATCACTTTGGGTTAGCAACACAGCTACCTATGGACTTTGTGGACTGGTGGGGCAGTGCACAGGGGGGTGTGCTGCTAGCCCAAAGGACACACCCCTCTGGTGGTTCAAATCCACTAGTGGTTCAAAGCAGAAAGATGATCACTCTGATTTCATGTGATTTACAGCCTCTGAGACCCTCTGAAGGGTCAGCTACGAGTCAATTCTGACTCTATGGTAAGGAGTTGAGATTTCAGTGAATGGTCCATTCATCCCTCAGACTAATTGTCTCTATGTAACTTTTCTTCCTTTCCCATTTTGTTCTTGTTGTTCCACACAGAGAGATACCAAAAGTTGAACCCTGAATGATTACTTTTGCAAGTTGTTAAGATTTTGATTACTACTAACCAAAGTAAAACATTACTGTGGAATATGCTATAGGAATTGACTTTGCTGCCCCCTGAGACTAAAGCCCTAAGGCCTCAGAAACAGTACCTGATTTCCTCAGAGTATTAACTTATGCTTAAAATTTACATTATTTTGCCCCTATTGGTATATTGATATACATATGTGCATATATATCTAAGTTGTTGTTATGTGTCATCAAGTCAACTATGACTCATAGTGAGCTATGAACAATGGCTCTGAATCTCACCCTATCCTGGGCTAAACTCACTATCTCTGTACACCAGACCCCATTGCCACAGTCACTGTTTTAATCCATCTCATCCATGGTCTTTCTTTCCTGCACTGACCCTCTCCTCTTCCAAGTATGATGTCCTTCTCCAAGCACTGGGCCCTCCTCGTGCCCAAAGTATGTGAGATTAAGTTTCATAAACCTTGCCTCCAAGGAGCAAACTGATTTCACCTTCTTTAGGACAGACCTCTTTGTTCTGTTGGCAGTCCTTGGTAAGTTCAATATTCTTCTCCAGCACCACATATCAAAAACATCAATTCTTCTTCTACCATTTTTCATCACAATCTACCTCTCAGATGAATAGCAAGCAATTGAAAAGACTATAGATAGCCTGACTATAGATAGCCTGGATCAGATGCACCTTAGTCTCTTGACTGACATAATTGTTCCTTAGCACTCACATATTAATATGAAATGTCAAGAGGGGTGTGGTCACGTAGCATAAGGTAGAATTTCTGTTGGCCTTAGAGTAGCATAGGCTAGCCTACTTGACTAGAGATGGTGTCTTAGCTAGCCATGAGAATGGGTGCAGGTAGGTATAGCCAGATGGGTAGCATAAAGAGACAGTCACTACAGGTCTAACACGTAAAAGAGTGGACAAATGTATTTGTGTCAGGTAAGAGTGCCCAGGTGGAGATAAGGAATCTAGTCAGAGGAAAAGAGAGAGTCTTAGTCCTAGGAGATGACCTAGTTACTCCCAGGGCTGATTGCATGTCAGATGTTAGAGTTATTGGAAAGAAAGCATTGAGATACTAGAAGACATATGTGACCTGGTGCTGCCTCTTTCCCCTCACCCCAGATACAGAGAGGGAAGCCATCAGGAGAAGCTGGTCTATGGCTGAGTTGTACATCACTAGGGACAATTACAAACTTTAGGAAAGGTGGGTCACAGGCTGGAGACATTCAACCAGGTTCCACAAGACTCAAGATGACAGAGGTGCAAAGGTATGTGGAGCTGAACCCCTGCCCCAGCCCCAGATAGAGAGTGCAGCAATCAGGTGGAAACTGGTCTCACACCACACCATGTACAATCAAGGACAATTGCAGATTTTACAAAAGGCAGGTAGCATTCAGATAAGATTTCTGCCAGGCTATACTGCAGAATAGAGAGGACCTGATGGATTTTAAGAAATGCGAGCTTACATGGTACACAGGACCAGAAAGGATTAATATTAAAATGAGTTGCCCATTTCCATAAAGGGAACACTTTAAGCATGCAAATAATTAATAACATCATAAACATAAAGAACTTGTCAATGACCTACACAGACACAATAGGAGTGGCCTAACACATATCAAGAAAAACTCCATATAATATAAAGAAAGCAGCAGGCAGCTTCAAACATTGTGGAAAATATAAAACATGCCAGATAGATAGATAAACCAAAATGAAAATAAACCTCCTCCTAAAAAAAACAGATCATTTTGCAAACCCAATAAATATGCTAGAGCCAGGGAGGCAGAAGAAATATATTGATTTGGAGTTATATGAATAACTACTCAAGAAGGTACAAATGATGAAAAAAAGAAAGAAAGCCATAAATAAATACTACAGCAAGCCAGAAGAAATATATTAACATAGAGGAACATGTACAACTACAGAAGAAATTTCAAAAAATGAGAATTAATTGAAAAATATAAAGAGGGACAAGAATTTTTTAAAAAAATCCTAAGATTGAGACGGTATGGCCAACACAGTAGTACTGAAAAGAACAGAAATGTTTGAAAATTCAATCCAGAATATCAAGTATGAAATGGCAGAAGTTTCCAACAACTGGAGGGACAAAAATCAGAAAAGATGAAACAGAGAGTCAGTGGGCTAGAAAACAATAACTTCAATGGGAACATACTAATAAAATACACACGTACACACACAGAGGAAATGGAAAGAATGAACATTAGAATCATGTGGGATAACATGATCAGAATTTCAGAACAAGAGGGGGGCAGGGAAAGTATTGAGAAAATTATGTAAAATGTACTAGAATAAAACTTCCCAGGTATCATGAAGAACAAGGAAACACACATTCAAAAGGCTCAAATTCCCTAAAATAAAAGAATACAATACTAAAAGCAGCTCAAGAAAAAGAAAGAGTCACCTAAAAAGAAGAACAAATTAGATTAAGTTGTAATTTCTGAGAAACTATGCAAGTAATATGACAACGAGGTAGTGTATACAGAAGGCTGAAAGAAAACACTTGCCAGCAAAAGATCCTGTACCCAATAAAACTGTCCATGAAATATAAAGAAGTAAGGCCATTTATAAAAAGTCAGGAACTTAAGGAATTTATGAAGACCAATTCTATAAGAAATTCTTAAGTCTTGCACACAGAGACACTTAAGAGAAAGTGGATGGACTACAGTAATCAGAAATACCAGAAAAAGAAACACAGCAAAATGACAATGATAAAACCTGGCCTATCAATAATCACAGTTAATATGAATGGATTAAATGCATCAATTACTAGAAGTGTAGCAGAATGTATTAAAAAAACCAAAGCCCATCAATGTATTGCCTACAAGAGACATATGTAAGAAGCAAGGAAAAATTTAAAAAAAAATCAAAGGGGGGAAGAATACTAAGCAAATAACATTCATAGAAAGACAGGAGTGGCAGTACTATCTCTGATAAAAATTATGAAAATCACCATAAAAGATAAAGGAAGACACTATATAGTGGCTAATACACAATAGTTCAAGAAGACATAACCTTGGTCAACATCTACATACCAAATGATAGACCTGAAAAATACGTAAAACAACAGTTACTAAGCTTGGGGAAAAAAGAGATAGCCCACAACAACGGTAGGAGACTTTAACAAACCACTCTCACCAAAGACTACACCAACTCCCAGTGAACTTAACAAAGGTGCAGAAGATGTAGTCAGGGTACTACAATCAACTAATAGTAAATGCACTTTTTTCCCAAGTGCACCTGGTACATATTCCAGATTGATTCCATATTAGGACACAAAGCAAGCTTCCACAAATTAAGACAAGCAAACAAACAAAACACTGAAATCATACAATGTGTCTTTTAAGACCACTCATAACTAGTAAGATATGTATAAAAGTCCAAAGGGGAAACAGGAAAGGAAAAGGAGGAATGTTGGGGGTGAAGGGTTGCAAATAACAAGGTCACATAATTTAGTGGGTGGAGGGAGGGTGTGAAGGAATTAGAATAGATCCAATAGGGGCTGAAAAAAGATGAGGCAATATTGGGCAAAGATCAAGAAATATTAATTTTACAAAATGCAGTGCATGGGAATGATGGTATCAAACACAATGCAAATGAAGAAATATGTGAAACACAATGTACTTAAATGAAACACAATCCACACAATTTCATATGGAAACCAACATAGAATAAGTGAAAGAAGGCATGTGTGTGGCCTGAGGTAGAGATGGGCCTTGAGTAGGGGGTGAGTAGTGGAGATGAGGGTTAGAGAGTGGGATAGAGGAAAGAACACTGTCCACCACCTGGAGAGTCGGTAAATAGGTGAGCATGAGGGATGGAAGGGAGATTGGACCTTTCTAGCTGTTATAGATACCACTGCCAGTGCCATCTCCATCCTGAGATTCCACAATACATAGGTTCCTGTCCAAGAGAGCTGAGCAGTAACATTAAAATTGCAATGTTCTGTTGTTCTCCTTATTCGATGGTTCAATTCAATGTCTTCCTTCCAATGTGAGTTTCATGTGTCACATACCAGCATGGCCAGATTCATGAGCCAACCTGTTGCTACACGAGTAAGCTAACTAACTAAAAAGTCAGAGTCTATAATCTTTATAAAGTAAAATCTTGTTGATAAATATTCCAAAACAGCTGGAACAGCATAGATCTGCCAGAAAAACAAACTGAATTCAGAAGTCAAAGAATGAAGGATATCATTGCTGATATCAGATGGATCTTGACTGAAAGTAGAGAATACCAGAAAGATATCTGCATGTGTTTTATTGACTATGCAAAGTAATTTGATTGCATGGATCATAACAAATTGTAAATATAATTGTGAAAAATGGGAATCTCAGAACAGTTAATTGTTCTCATGAGAAATCTATACATATACCAAGAACCAGTAGTTTGAACTGAACAGTGGTACACTGCATAGAGAAATTGTGGTATATCCACACAATGGAATCCTATGCCACATAAAAAAATAATAAAGAACTCGTGAAACACTATGTGTTGATGTATCAACAAATAGAGAGAACATTATGCTGACTAAAAAACTCAGTGACTATATAAGAAAAATATTATAAAAATAGGACAGTTGTGGGTGGATGGATGGGGAAATCAGGAGAAGAGTAGACGGAAAATGAAAACTGTACTGGATTAGGGGAAGGAAACTAATGAATGATGAGACAACATGCATATTGCAATTAACAGCCTGGAGGAGGACATATGTCACTGATCTTCCGGGGAAGGAGAAAGGGTGGGGGAGAAGGTTGCTCTCAGAGGAAATAAATTTGACAACACTGAAAAAAACATTGTTAATGCAATATGATTAAAAATTACTAGGACACCCACAACCAGGAGAGGATAAAATATATGAATGGGACCTTCTAAGAATCAAATCCCTATGTACATCCAAAAACTTCTCCAACAGGGTAAAAAGGGAAGCCAAAGACTGGGAAAAATATTTAGCAACTGTTAAGTGACTTATATCTAGAATTTATAAAAGCATCATAACAAGATAAAGGTAAACAACCCAACTGCAAAATGGGCACAGAATATGAACAGACACTTCACCAAAGAAGACATTTAGATGGTAAATGAAATATTCAAAATCCCTAGCTCTAAGAGAGAAGAAAATCAAAACAACTATGAAATATCATCTCACCCCAATAAGAATAGCAAAATTCAACAAAGCAGCCAACAACAAATGCTGGTGAGGTTGTGGAGAAACTGGAACCCTTATTCACTGTTGGTGGGAGTGTAAAATATTGCAACCACTATGGAAGGCAGTATGGCACTTTCTCAAAAATTTGCAAATAGAAATAAAATTTGGCCCAGCAATTCTACTACTGGGAATATACCCTAAAGAAACCAGAACTTCTGTCAAAATAGATGTGCACACCCAGGTTTATTGCTGCTTTGTTCACAATAGCAAAGAGTTGGAAACAAAGTGCCCATCAAAAATGAATGGATAGAGAAGCTGTGGTATATTCACACAATGGAATACTATGCTGTGTTGAAAAACAAGGAAATCATGAAATATTACACAAAATGGGTCACCCTGGAGAACATAATGCTGAGTGAAATATCTCCATCACAAAAGGACAAATACTGCATAGTGCCATTGTTGTAAAACAAGACTGACATTGGAGTTGGGGGAAACTAAGAAAAGAGTGGATAAATAATGTATACAATGTATTAAAACAGATGAGGGAGAAAACTGTTTAGGAGGAATATATGATTAAGTATTATTTTCATGTCAAAATTCCAGGAAAAGAAATGCATAGTAAAGTGGACTGTGGACTTGGGGGAGTGAGGGATTGTGTAACAATGAGAAGAAATTTTTTTTCTTTTCAAAGAGAAAAGCAAACTGGGGTGGAGGGGTGGGTAGGGAAAAAAGTGCAACAATGAATGAATGAGGGAAAAAAATAAATTGGAAGAATATGATGTAAAAAAACCCAAACACCCAAACCGAAAAACAATTAAAAAAATCACTAGGACATTGATGAAGCTGAGCAGAAATTTAAAAAATCAAGAAAAGTGTGCATCAAGGTTATATCCTTTCTCCATAGCTAGTCAACTTCAAGAAGCTGGACTATATTTTTAAAAAGTGTCTTCAGGATTGGAGGAAGACTCATCAACAACCTGAATTATGCAGATGACACAACCTTACTTGCATAAAGTGATGAACAAGAAACACTCAAAAATGATCAAATGTGACACTCTTTAATGTTAATTACATCTCAACATCAAGAAAACAAAAATCTTCATCCCTGGACCAATAAACATCATCAAGATACATGGTGAAATGATTGAAATTGTAAAAAAAGTTCATTTTGCTTGCATCTACAATTAACATTCATGGTAGTAGCAGACAAGAAATCAAAAGACTTGAGAACTAGAGAAATCTGCTGTCAACAACCTTTTTAAAGTTCAAAATAGTAAGGATATCGGTTTAAAGACCAAGATGCACTTGATGCAAGCTATGGTCTTTTTAATTGCTTCCTTTGTTTCGTAAAGTTGAGCAATGAAAAAGGATGACAGAAGTAAAATCAATGCCACTGAATTGTGCTGTTGGAGAATAATATTCAATATTCCATGAACTGCCAAAAGAATAAACAAATTATATACAAAGATGATGAAACTTCAGGGAATGTGTCATCATCCTGTGAATAGTAGAAGTTAACAGAAAGAGGAAAAAAAGACTCTCTGAGTTGGAAATTGTGAGTCGGGACAGGATAGGTTCAGATCTGTTGTTCATTGGGTCTCTACAAATTATAGTTAACTGGATGAAACCTAACAACAATAACAGCACACTGTATATGTGGATAATTATAAAATTTGATGTACCACGTTAAAGAAAATTTAATAGAGAAATATTGCCAGCTATTAGGAGGGGAAAGGAGGGTTTGAATAAAAAGCAGCCGCAGCAGAAAACTTTCAGAGTGTTTGACTTATTCTCTATCCTATCTATGGTGGTTACAAGAATACAACTGTGTTAAACCACATACAATTGGACATCAAAAGGAGTGAATTGTATTGCATGAGAGTTTTAAAATAAAGTAGGGAGAAATTTGAATCACACGAAAGGGAAAAAAATACCCACCAACAAAAGACACTTTGGAAGCCAAATGGCAGGCATCTAAAAGTTGACCCTTATTTCTTGCCATCCAATTTGAAACTCCTGGTTTGAACAGTCTTTCAAAGACTTATTGTACCTAAAACTTCACTTAATCTTACAAGGAAAAGAAATTTTCAATAAACACATGGCTAATCCACGCACTAAATTCAGGCTCCCTCACTCTTATGATTCCCTGCTATTTTGTTTTGTGGGGGCTTTTTTTGTTTTTATTTTGTTTTGTTTCTTTAATTTCAAGTGATGTGTCAAAATAGAGTTCCCATGTGTATTAGGCTGCAAACTGAAAGGTTGGAGGTTTGAATCCACTCAAAGTTGTCTTGAAAGGAAGGCCTGAAGGTTGACAGCTCTGTTCGATGTACAGGAGTTTCTGTGAGTTGGAAGTCACAGAAGAGCAACTGGTAATTGGTTAGGTTATAGAGATGCTCTCTGCCATAAAAGAATGGGACCTAGAAACATAACTAACAAACTATAGATGCTCAAAAACCAAAGTAGATGCAAGAATAATCTTATGATGAAGATTATTCAGCATTTACAAGAAATAGATTGAAAATTATGACCTCAACAATCATTCTAGTGAAAAGTATGGGGACAAGGGACACAGCACAGTTTAATTGCTGAAATAATTCTGTAAAAAAAAATTAGCAGTGTTCCAGGGAAGGCTGTGGGCTCTGATGGGACCCCAGCAGAGATGTGTCTGTGCAGGGCTGTTATTGATTCTGAAACAATCTTGTACATGATAAATGAGAATGTGCTTAGGAGAGGATTCGGTCACGAGAGCCCCCAGATCAATCAGCTTGTCAACAGGCAGACAAAATTCAATTTTTATTCTTCGTAAACTCTTATTTGGTGGCAGATCATCGCTTCTGTGGAAATTGCTTCACAAAGGCCGAAGGGCAGGTGCGAGAGCATAAGAAAAATATAATCTTTTCAAAGCATGTTAAAAGTGAAGATTTGGGGTTTGTGACTGGGAGAGAGGAGATATCATTGTGGGGGCATGGTCCGCCTTCTTTTACCAATAGGATTCATGAAGGCTAGCTGTAACGTCCTCTCTTAGTTAGATCCGAACACCTGAGAAGGAAACTGACTGGCAGAAGCCTAGGCTTTGTAGAGAAAGCGTCTTACCTCATGATAGGACTTAAAGGGTCTTAGATGAAGACTTTCTACTCAATTAGTTTATTCATTTCCCCCTGCCTTCAAGTTGGTTCTGATTTGGGAGAAACCTTGAAGTTGGAGTAAAGCTGCCCATTTAAGTTTCCAGGCAATAAACTTTTATATCAGAGAAGGTCTTATTTTTCTTCTATAGAGAAGACAGTGAGGTTGAACTACCAAATCGCACTTAGCTCCCCAAAGCCTAACCTAAGATGATGCTGGTGCTACTTCAATTAATTGAAATCATACACGATTGGCATTCTGGGTAGATAAAAACAATGGTTAAATAGCAGCAATTTATATGAATCGATGAAATTTTTTTTCCTCTCTTTTCTGTCTTTTGCTCAGATACTGGGAATCTTGAGGCCTCCTTTTTTTTATTTTTAAAGACTAAGAATCAGGATGGAGAGATCTATTTCTCAAAATCATTCAATAAAAACTGTCCACAACACAATAGTCCCATCCAGGACTGATGATGGTGATGAAGCATTTAGATCTGTTGCACACACGGATGTCACGTACTCCACCTGACTAGAAAACTAGAGCAACAGAACTGTTGTATTCAAATATTCCTTTACTGTGAAATGTAAATTTAGGGTAGGACACTCCTGAGCTCTCTACTTTCAAGACTACAAAGCCAGAAAACTGAGAGTGAGTGTGGATAATTCATTATTCCCATAATCATGAGATAAGCCAGCAAGAGTGTTACTAGAATTTTCGACTTACACAGTAAATACTCAACCATTTAGGACCAGTTCCCCCAAGACAGACAGTCCTGGAACTCCTCCTGGGCCCTTTTCTCCACTTCATTCTTGCAGTGCTGACTGTTCCCTTCCAGGTGCCCAAGATGACTTAGCTACCCAAGAAGATCCTCCCAAATGCCTGCCACTCTGCATCAGCTATCCAGGTTAACCACAGTCACTGAATCAATCCACCTCATAGAGTCTTCCTCTCCTGTGCTGTCCATCCACCCCCCCAAGCATGACTTCCCTCTTCAAGGAATCTTTCCTCCTTGCAATGTGTCCAAAGTATGTGAAGACAAAGCTTCAGAATCCTTGCCTCCAAGGAGCAGCCTGGCTTCACCCTCTCCAGGGTGAACTTGCTTGTTCTCCTAGAAATCCATGGTATATTCAATACTCTTCTCCAGCACCACAGCTCAACGGCTTGACTGAAATTTTAGATAATTGATTCAATCAATCAAAGATACTTAGGCTAACACCTTCAGCTTTAGAAAGTCCTTATTCTCTGCCCAAGAGACCAATGGAGTTAAAAGACGTGCCCATGCCTTTCCCCTGAAACACGTTCCATGTTTGGGGACCTTGAAAATAACTCAATTCATCAAGTCTCTATTTCTGAGTATAAATTGTGCCTCAGTTTGCACACTCCCAGCAGGATGGTCATCAAAGATGACAGAAGAGCTGTTGCCATTAGTTGTGGAGCTAGAAAAGAGTATCAAACATGCCATAGACTGCCAAGAGAACAGGTCTGGCCTACAAAGAGTAAAACCAAGCTGTTCCTTGGAGGCAAAGATTTTGAGGCTTTGTCTCATATACTTTTGGCATGTTTGCCAAGAGTCCTTGGACAAAAGCATCATGCTTGAAAAGGTGGAGGGACAGAGCAGGAGAAGAAGATCCCAGATGAGATGGATTGACATAGGAACTGAGGAAAAGAGGGTAGGTGTGTTGGAGACTGAGATTGGCTCAGGATTGAGCAGGGTTCAGAACTATTGTGTGTAGGGTCACTGTAAGTTGTAGCTGACTCAACAGCACAGAACAACAAAGGCCAAACTGATCCAAGTCCACCTACCAACAACAGGTCAAATGAAGAATCTGTCTCAAAGTAACTCTGTGCAGTGGAAAAAAAGAGTAAAAAAGAGAGAGAGGGTATATATACAGAGAGGTACTGGGGTGTCCACATGAAAAACTCAGGTCCCCTATAATACAAGAAGAAGCTGGCAATGAAAGAGAAAATGGAAAGGCCATGGGCTACAGCCTGGAACTGGACCTTGTGTCTCTTGGAACTGGAATACTCCACTGTGAAATAGGATATATATATATATATATATAAAATTTATTTATATTTATATTTATATTTATATTATTTATATTTATATTTTTAAGTATGAAAAACAGTCTGTTAGCTTGATTTATAATATTATGCATTTAAATATATGGGATATTAACCTTCACTGTTGCATTTTCTGACTCCACAAATGTCGCAGGTGAGCTTTCCTTGCTCATATTAGTTAAATAGCTCTTTGTCTTGTGTGTGCGGCATCCCTACCACAAACATCAAGAATCTACAAAAAGGTGGGATGCAAAGATTTTTCTCTCTGACTTCAGGATTTTGTATTTAAAATTTCATATACCATTACGTTTGAATAAAATAATCACATATACCATATACCAGATATGCATAATACATAAATTTGTATTTATACATGTTGTCGCTGTTGAGTGCCCTTGAGTCATAGGCGACTCATAGCAACCCTGTGAAAGAAAGACCTGAACACTTGTATAACCCTCATCGTTTCTCTACATTCATAGAGCTTCCAGAGGCAAACTATTTCGGAAGTGGATGCCACTCCTGCTTCCAAGCTTGTTTTAATCAAGGAGTTCACCAAACTCTGTTCACTATGAGTAACCATTATCACATTTGACACTTCAGTGTCACAGTGTTTAGCATCATAGCAACCATCACAGTTAAAGGAGACATTCTCATCCCTGCATTACTTGGGAAGACGGAGGCCTCTTCTGTGCTCCTAGGTATGGGTATCCCACAGTCTGGCACACAGGTTCTTAACACTCCTTCCCATTTTATTCTCTTTCTTGAAACAATGAAAGGAGTTCCTAGAGGATGGCACAAGGATTGAAAACGACAGAAAACAACAACCGAATGCCTGATGTCGAGTACAGTCCTGCATTCTGCTTAAGAAAATGGAAGAAGTGACAGCGCTCTGTTTATATGAGATAAGGCCTCTTTATTTATCTCTTAAACTATTACTGCATGCCAGCACGGTGAGTCTTAATAACATTTCCTTAAGTAACTATGAGAGCCTATTAGCTTTATTTCTTCTAGAAAAATATTATAAAGGGGAAAATATAAAACATTAGGCTCAGAGATTAAACCAATTAAAATTATAAATGTCAGTGATATTATCTGATACTTCTTTTAAACAACAGCCAATTAATGTAAGCATTATCTCAAAAGCTATTAAATTTATTCCTAGAAACTGCATTTTTCATGCTTGAAATTTTTAACAGGCTGTATGTCCTCTCACCTTCCATTTTTCTATGTGTAAATGTATCTTTATGAGGTTGTTGTGTGGTGCTCAGTTGAGCATTACTCACAGAGACCCGATGAACAACCGATCTGAATCCTCTCCTATCTTGAACCATCTTCATCATTTCTGACATACTTGACTTACTGTAGGAGTCACTGTGTCAATTCATCTTGTTCAAGGTATTCTTCTCTTTCATTGACCTTCTTTGTACCTTTCCTAGCATAATATCCTTTTCTAAGGAAAAGACTTTCCAAGCAACATGTCATTGTCCAGCTCTTGGATGTATATTAAGTGATTGAACAGACCGTGTCTTGAATCACGTGTACCTTAGTCTTCAAACTGACATCATTGCTCCTCAGTACGTGGGAGGGTTCCCTGACAGGAGACTTTCTCTCAGTGCAATTCATCCCTGGCTCCTTGTTGCTGGTATCAAGAGTATTGATTTTGGATCTAATTAAGATGAAACCACTGGCAATTTCAATTTTTTTTTCCTGTCATGATGTTGCTTATCAATCCAGTGGTGAGGATTTTTGTCTTTTTGGTGTTAAGATGCATTCCATGTAGAGGTTGCGGCATTTGATCTCCTGCAATAAGTGCTTCATGTTGTCATCACTTTCAGCAAGCAAGGTATGTCATCTGCATAACTCAATTTCTTGATGAGTTTTACTCCAATCCTGATACCACATTCTTTTTTATGAAGTCTACTTTCTCAAATTATTTGTCCAGCATACAGGCTGAATTGGTATGGAGAAAGGGTATATCCATAATGGACACCTTTCTGAATTTTAAAGCATGCTGTGTTCCCTTGCTCTGTCAGACAACAGATTCTTGGCCTAGGTATAGATTTCACATGAGCGTGATTATATGTTCTGAGATTCCCATTCTTTTCAGTGTTAAGCATGGTTTGTTATGCTCCACAGAGTCAAATGCCTTTGCATAGTCAATAAAAAAGGTGATATGGCTTATACAAGGGGCAGTGGTGCCACAGTCTCTAGTGTGTTGCGGCTTTGTTAACCAAAAGTGTGTGTCTCTGGTGGATTGAAGCGACCTTCGTCTCCGTGAGAATAAAAGAAAAGATGGGAACTCCCTTCTTGTTAAGATTTACAGTCTCAGAAAATGGAAGAAATATTGCTTTGAATATCAATTGCCTCAGCAGCAATGAGTTTTGATTATTTATGCAGCATTCTAGTGTCATTGTGATTAAAGCACTTGGTTGCTAAGAAAATGGTCCGTAGGAGACATACACAGCAATTGCTTCCACAAAGATCTATTGTCTTCGACACTACAGAGTTTCCACTCTGACTTATATTATTATTATAGAATTATAGTGGTATTATTCTTATAGGGCTACCATGAGTCAGAATCAATACGGTATCAATGGATTTTTTTTATTGTATGCCTTATGTTAGATCTAATTAGAGTATTATGTTCCATAATGAAAGCAATATTTAGCTACATTTAGGGGAAAGGATTATGATATGTTAAAAATAAGAATAAAACTATACATCTGGTATATTTTAGTTGTGGGATATGCAATGTCTCCTCTCCAAATTCTGTCTCCTTGAAACCAAAATGAACACGTTTAGGAATTGCGGCTGTGGTTACACAGCTAAAGAAAAGCATATCAAGTAAAACCGTTCTTAACTTTCGACTTCCTTTTACCAAACAGAAGATCCCAACCAAGCAGACAGTATTTGTAAACTTAGTGTAAGTCACTGGTCATCAACCAACACATTGGGGAGGGGTGTTTTGTTGTTGTTATTCATTACAAAGAGTTATCCAATTACCCCTTCCAAAAAATGAAGACGACGTCTCTCAATGTAATGGCTTTCCAGTTCTCTAGTGATTCACAAGGGAGAACTGATAGTGTGTTATGTTGTACTGTGATGGCCTTGAGTTGGACTGCCAAACCAAAAGCAAGTGGTTAGAATCCATAAGCTTCTCAGAGAGAGAAAGATGAATAGTCTCTTTCTATATGACTTACAGCCTCAGAAAACCCACTGGATGGTCAGCTAAGAGTCAGTTAAAACTAGCTGTGAGTTGGGTTAGCTTCCCGTGACTTGGGTGATGACCTATGCATATGGGAATGGTTTTCCCAGAAGCCCAAGGTACATGTTGCTTCTGTAAACCCTATTCCTCTGAGAAGTCTTCCTGAAAATGCATATTTACCTCATTCATCCTCCACTAATACCCCTATGGCCCTACCAGATTCAAAGGCATAAGTCATAAGAAATATTAACATTATCTGTTTATCATGGAGCTTGCAAATCAGAAAAGCAATAAAAAGTATAGGCTTGCTCACTCAATTACAATTGAAATGAATATCACAAAAATTATTCAGTGTCAGAAATCTAATTTTGTATGATATTTCTATACATTTCCCCCGCTAATTTTTCTTCCCTCTAGTATTAGGGAATTAATATGCTTAAAATACCCTCCGAGCTACACTGGGAAAAAAATACTACTTATTTAGTTGAGCTACCCAAACCCATTAGACAAATTTCCTTTACAGCAAAGCATTGATGAATGAAATGTCGCATGCTAATGTAAGAATAATCAATTTAGAATGCTTATGACAATTAACAAAGCTGAAGAGACGCCTTGAAGCCTCTGTGCTTTGTCAGCCCTGATTTGGATTAAACTTGCGTTAATGGGATCATTTTTCTTCCAAAAGGTATTCTTTTTAGGCAGACCTATCAATTAATATGAATTATGCATGTATAAAAGTACTAATGTCATTAATTAGATGAATTAATTTTTATGATGCAGTGGATAGACTAACACTAGATTATATGTGATAACTTCCCTGTAGCGTCCAATGATTTTAAATAAATGAATAATTTATATTTGTGTGGTTTCCAGAGATTCAATTGGGATTAATCAGGGAAGTCTGTGGGCAGGAGGTGGTTCCGATGCCTTCTATTCTTGATGGTCTTCTTACACAGAGGAATGAGTCCCGAGAGACAAGATGTCAGATTACCCAAGGAGGAATCTTCAAGATAATGCTGCTAAGGGCATGGGGTAAGGGAGGGAAACTCAAAAACAAACCAAATACCAAGACCACACTAGTGAACTGTGAATATGTGTTAGGAAAATTTAGCAATATTTTATTGATTCTTTCTCCAAATTTAAAAACTTTTCTCCAACTGTGACAGTATTAGACAAGAAAAAAAAAGGTGGGAAAGGTAAATTTTCAACTTTTTGCATTGGCAGAACTAGCTCAAATTTCACTGGTTCAATGTTTCTTTTCCAACATGAGGAATAAGTTATAATTCCCACTACCAGGAGGTTTCTTGTGAGTTTCGTGAAAACTTTTATTTCTGCAAGCCTAGAAAATTATCTAAAGTACAGTACTATGAGAACCGTGGTAATTCAGTACTTGTGATGTGAACAATCACCTTCCTAATTCTTCTTGAAGTGCTATTGTTGTCTCTTGTGTGGTCAAGTCGATTTCAACTTATAATGACTTTATGTGTGTCATAGCATTGAACTATACCACAGAATTTTCTTGGCTGTAATCTTTATGAAAAGAGATCGCCTTATCTTTTCTTCCATGGTGACATCTGGTGAGTTTAAACTACCAACATTTTCATTACCATTTGAGTGTAAGCCATTTTCACCACTCAGGGGCCACATATGTACATTAAATCTTGTTATTTTAATAAAAAATAATATCCTAAGATATGATTTTACTTGTAATTTCTAGGCTTCACTTCACTCCTACTTGAAGCATGGGTTTTAATTAAAATTGTTCAGCAGGGATGAGTATATTGACAACACAACCTGAAATCAAACCAGGGGCCACATAAAGACCTGGGTAGTGGGAATTAAAGCTGATTTAGCCTACATCCATATTTATCCTGTAAAACCTCAGGTTCTGTGACTGACTTTAAAATATTAGGAATGGCATCCACTTCCTAAACAACATGCCTCCAGAAACTCTATGAACTTTGGTAAATGTCGGTAGGGGCTTCAGGCCTTTGTATCTGTCATGCTCGACTAGAAAAGCAATCAACAACAACATTTATCTACCTGGACAGGGACAAAGAGAGAAGTGAGCTTTATCACAAGGAAATGGTTCACGTGCTTATAGAATTTGGTATATCAGATTTCAGGTTAGTGGCTTCTTCATACTCACATTGCTGCTGAAACTGAGAAAACTTAAGTCAGCAGGAGAGATGGCAAACTGCTGGCTTTCGAGGCTAATAAATCCAAGTTGGAAAGCAATATGAGAGGCCAGACTCAAGTCTGAAGAAACAGAGGTCAATAGGTGATAAATCAGATACAGGATTCTGATCAAGCAAAGACATCTTTATATTTATATACATAAATATATTACATACACACACACACACACATATAAATATATATATATATGATGCAGGTCTCACTCTCAGTGAAAAGCCCTTGCAAATGATAGGCTGCTCACAGTAGATATCAGCATGGTAGTGATTATATGACACCAAGTTTCACCAAGGAAAAGATCATTCCTTAAAAGATTTCATAAGCGACTCAACAACTCATTGCTGTAGAACCATAACCTACACTTATAGCTGACCCTCCAACAGTTTTCAGAGGTTGTAAATCACATGGAAGGGGCTTGCCTATCTTTCTCCACAGAGAAGCCGGTGACTTCAAGTTACCTGCTTCGGGGTTGGCAGTACTATTCCTTACCTACCAGGCCACTAGAGCTCCCAAGGTATAAAGAGAAGGATTCTATCAGGTCTCATCAAGGGAATGACTAAATTATAACTGCCCCTCCCAAAAATTAACCACAAAAATCTCATCAAAGGAATGAGTAAGTTAGACCTGCAGCAAAATAGAACCACAAGCAGTTGATAGAAAATCTTAACCATAACTGTTTACTCTGTGTCAGCTTGGCGCCTGTAGACACAGGATGCCACAGGATCAGGGTGAGTTCCTTTCAATTGTGAACAGCTAGAGCTTCTGTGAGTCAGAGCTGATTTGACAGTCCCTAACAACAACAACAACAACAATTTAAGTCTATTTACTTCTCAGTAAGCAAGGCATTAGCTGGATCCCAAATGTTTACTGTGTAATACTTTCAAAATGTTATATAACGCCAATTCTAATGTCTTATTTAGCACACATATTCTTTTGTAAACACTGAGCAACTTTTTAGGGATTGGAAAAAGAAGTCAATGTGTTTCTATCCCTTCAATAGACTTACATTTAAATTTTCTAACACTTTTAAGATTATAGTTTTAGGAAATGTGGTTATAATGTTAAGGAGTTGTGCTGCCAACCCCAATGCAGGTAATTTAAATCCAGGAGCTATTCTGTCGGAGAAAGTTGGACAATCTCTTCTTGTTCAATTGCCTCTGAAAACCCTTGATTTGGTTCTAAGTTAACACTATGTAACAACAATATATATTTTCAATAACCTTAAAGTTTTGTCTTTTATAAGCATATGTGAAGGGATTTTAGATTTTCATTTTATCTGACTATTGTCTTAATACAAATATTGTGCTGACTACATTTAATATTAATACTGATGCATGTCTTTGCATCTACCATCTACCCTAACTCACATCTTTCCTAGTTTTAAACTATACAGTGTTTCCTTGTTCTGTTTGCACAATAGTCTCTGGTCTAGTTCAGAGTTAGCTTAATGAAGTGTAATGGAATTCTCATGCTTCTCAATGTTAGGCAGAAGTTGTTATGATATGTTGTTGTTGTTGTTGTTGTTGTTGTTGTTAAGTGCCATCAAGTCGCAGGTGACTCATAGCGATGCTATGAAGGAGAGTCCTTGATGCTTGGGTGCCTTTCATCCTCTCTCCAGGTTCATAGGGTTTCCGGAGGCAAGCTATGACGGAAGTGGATGCCACTCCTCCTTCCACGCTTGCTTAATCAGGGAGCTCCACCCCACTCTCTGTCTGCATTGGGTAACCAACCATTAACGCATTTGACACATCAGTGTCACGGTGTTCAGCCTCACAGCAACCACAAGTGACCGCAGGACGGCAACTTGTACACCAGGGCTATATGACCTAGAGGAATGTCTGAACAAAAACAATGAAAGACTGGCCGGAGGGCCACAAACTAAAAGTCACCCACACAGAGTTAAATATTTCTGCATAGTCAACAAAGCACAGATAGACATTCTTCAGATTTCTTTACTTGCATCCAGGATCCATCTGACATCAGCATATCCCTGGTGCCATGGCCTCTTCTATCACCAGCTTGACTGTCTAGCAATTCCCTCTCTATATACTATTCTCTGTCTACTGACCTTATGAAGAGGAATGTTGTGTCAGGATTGGAGGTTCCTGGAATCAATAACCTTCACTATGTGGATGACACAACCTCGCTTGTGCCAAGTGAGGAGGACTTGAAGCATTTACCGCAAAAAATTTAAACACTGTAGCCTTCAATATGGATTGCAGCTCAATGTGAAGAAAACAAAAATCCTTGACACTGGATCAATAAATAGGCAATATCACGATTGGTGGAGAAAAGATTGAGACTGTCAATGACTTCATTTTACTTGAATCAACAATCAATACATACAGCAGTCAGGAGATCAGGAGATGTGTTACATTGGGAAAGTCGGTAGTCAGGGACCTTTCCAAATTATTGAGGAGCAATGATGTCAGTTTGAGGATGAAGGCATGCCCAGATGTGTGATTACTGAGGTAGACTTGTGTTACAAGAATACTGGAATTTTTCAGCTGAAAGAAAGTCTCTTCCTCAAAAGCTGATAGCAGGGCAGTCTGACACTTCCAAAAGTCACGTTGCCTATCACATCGAGTTTGTCTTCCCAAATTTTTCTAGAAAGAGAATACTCTGATGACAATATCTAAAGTGGGCTGGATATCTGTATTTCTCTGCTGTTTTTAAAATCACTTTTTTGAGTGTATTTTTAAAATGTTTAATAACTGGAAAGATGACGATTAAGAAATAAAGGTAAAATTCCCAGATAATAGACACAATAGTAATACCTTCTAATTTATATGAGAAGCTATTCTGATAAGCTAGTGGGCAAGAAGTCGTGTTGCCAACTCAAAAGCCAGAGGTTCGAATCTACCAACTTCTCTAAGGAAGGAAGATAAGGTACCTCTTCCCTTGCCATGTCCAGTGTCTGCGAACCTGCTGGAGGGCCAGCTGTCAGCTCAGCTCAACAGCACATAACCACGCCAAAGACACTCAAGTATATTTATTTATTCTGTTTGGTTTCTATTTTTTTTTCTGCTTTCAAAATTGTTATTACAATTTGAGTGAAAGTTTACCAAGCAAGATGGTTTTCCATTCAACCACAATTAAAGCACACATCACCCATGTTCTTTCTGTAATTCCCATTTTCCTTAATTTTTCTCCTTAATTTTTCTCACCCACTCCTTCTGCCTCTAGAACTTTATCTTTGTGCAAAATACTTTTCTTTTGGCCTTATTTAGCTGATCATTCTGAGGGCTAGGTGTCTCTCTAGCGTTGTTTAGGATTGTGGCAGTCCCACTAGTTCACTAGTCCTTGGAACGAAATGTTTCTATACCCCATTACTTCTCTCCCCTCTTGGTTTTTTTCCTGGGCAGGGAATTTTCTCTCTGGACTTTTGCTTATTTATGCCTGTATCTCTGTAGTCTCATTATTTCACTGCATTTCCGTTAAATGTAGCTAAAGTTCACTTACACGTGACATGTGTAGATGTTCTAAATGATGTTATCTCCTTGTTTCATGCAAATGATGTGCATGTCATCTGTTTGTTTGCAAACCACACATCCTGCTTGGGTTAGTTTCCTATGCACGCTTTGTGCATAATGCATATTTGCATTAGTTCATATAGACAAGTTCGACATTGCTTTGGCAGACTGTTAAAATCGAGTCAGGGACCCGTATCTGGAATGCAAGTAGACTTGAAGCTGGATCTGTTTCTGAATTGGCTTTACTCTTAAAGGCCACTCAATCATATCCATTTTGCAAGCTAGAGATATTACTCAGAGGCCTTTTTCTTCATGGCAGACCACAAGCTTCAATTTTATATCCTAATTTGATGGGACAGTCAAAAGCTCTGTCCAGGAAACTCTGTTAGGAACTCTGTCTATGTTCCTAAAAATCACAATGATACAGTAATATTTCACTTGTATGTAACTGACTTATCAAGTCAGTGTTGTAGAGAATCTTAGGATCTAAAATTCTATTCAAATTCAATATTCTATCTAAAATTCAGTGCTTCGCTACATTGGTATCAATAAAGCACATGCAAGTTTAATCAAATTAATTCGCATTATAAACAATAATCATGTGAAAGGAAAAATATAGACAATAAATATAAATATTGATTGTGGCTTTTTAGGAGTAATCTAAATTTCTCAAGTGTCTTGTACTTTGTTTTTGTATTCTAATACTTTCTATTTAAATCAGTATGAAATCTGTGGTAATATTTCAATATAATTTTGAACACAAAAATTTCAGTATGTTTAAGTAACTGCACAATATGGGATATTTTGCTCCCTTAGTGTTACTAAAAATAACGCATGTCCATGATGGTAATAAAAGTTATTGTTATTGTTGTTATGTGTCAGTGAGTCACCTGCAACTCATAGTGACCCTATGTACAACAGCCCTAAACCCTGCTCTATCCTGTGCCAGTCTTATTGTCTCCAACACACCCACTCCCACTACCCCAGTCACTGAATCAATCCATCTTACGGAGGGTCTTCCTCTCTTGTGCTGTCCCTCCACCTTTCCAAGCATGACATACCTCTCCAAGGACTGATCCCTCCTTGCAACATATCCAAAGTATGTCAGACCAAGCTTTAGAATCCTTGCCTCGAAAGAGCAGCCTGGTCTCACCTTCTCTAGGACGAACCTATTTGTTCTCCTAGCAGTCCATGGTATAGTCAGTACTCTTCTCCAGCACCACAGCTCAAAGGCATCAATTCTCCTTCTATCATTCCTAGTCACTGTCCAGCCTTCTGATGAATAGCAAGTAATTGCAAAGACTGTGGCCTGGCGCAACTTGGTCTCCAGTCTGACATCGTTGCTCTTCAGTACTTTGGAGGGATAAAAGTAGCAACAACAATCCTCTGTCCAGCATTACTGCTATTAAGTTAATGCAAAGAAAGTGCCCACTGTCCCCATTTAAAAATCCATGAGGAATACTGCTGAGTTGTCTGCGCTGTAGAATTCCTCCTCCCCCTCCCGCCCCCCCCGCCCTCCCCAGACGACCCCTTTTATTCAGATGTACATCCTTCCTCCCTTTTCTGCTTATGAATCAGCAAGTGCTCATCTCAAAACACTCCTCTTTCCCGCAAAACCACAGAGCTTAAAGCCCTGTTGATCTCACCATCCCCCCCACCCCAGTACCTTCAAAGGGGCTTCTGACAGATAAACCAGCTTTCATAACTGTGTTGCAAGCTAGCCTGAAGGGTCGCTGGCTATAGTATTCATATATTGCAAGCCTTGTAATATTATTGAAAGTATTACAAAAACAAGTAACAAGTAACTGTAGAAATTGTACCATCACCACCACCTTCGAGTCACCTCTGATGCACTGTGACCCACGTGTATCAGAATGGAACTGTGCTCCACAGAGGTCTACTTAGATTGCTTTTTCGGGGGGGGGGGAATCAATGAGGTTTTCTCTTGAAATATCTCTAGGTGGACTCGAACTTAGAAATAATGAGATTTGTATTTGAGAATGCTGCTTGTCTCGCTTAGCGGGTACTCTCTCCTCTGTGCAGGTTGGACAGGTAAACAAATGAAGGAGATGTGTCGAGAGGTTTGTCCAATTGTAAAGCACATGCCTAGTTTAAACAGGAAAATGCTGTGTGCTATCTTCCTTTGAACCTACTAAGAGAAGCCAGAAATATAGATAATTTATATGTGGCCAACTAAGCTTTTTATTTTTTTAACTTTTTTGTTCCTATTTTCTCCCCCGCCCCCTTTCTTCTTCTGTTACATCTAATCAGATCCGATTGGCACAGGAGGAGATTGCCCCTCCTTCTCCAGCGGAGAAGAATCAGTGAAGATGTTAATCCAGTGGATTGGAATCAAGCACCTTTGGGATTGCAGTGCAGCTTCTTGCCACTAGGCTACCAGAGCTCTGACCATCTAAGCTTTAAATATTGCCAACTTAATTTTTTTTTTTCACTCTTTAGCTGAAAACTTACACATAGACCACATCTAGTCATAAACTTAGAGTTTAAAATCTACTTTTTACGGACACGTTTTGTTTTCTAGGTCACATTCCCATTTTCTTTCATTCAAAAATTATCTTTAAACATTTATTAATTTTTTAAAGCTTTGTTAGGCTTAGTAGCTGCATATGATTAAAGAATTTATTTTGATTTGTTTTTACATCTTGGACTTTATCATCACCAGTAAGTGATAATAATTTTTTAAAAAATTAAGAAAAAAATAAGTAAATCTCAATATGCTTCACCACCAAGTAATTGACAGAAAATAAAGACTAGATAATAAGCTGAAAAAAACCAGTATCCAAAATGTGCTTGATTACCTCAACTGAACATTCTGATCAAATATTCTACATAAGGTTACTGACCAAAAGGGATGATACGCGTAACAGAATTTGAATTTATCCTGAAACCTGGACCTTCTGGAGCCATTAAGACTGCATAAAACTCTTTCAAGTTACTGTCCTCAGATAATTTTTAAGCCTTAAAAAATATATCCTAAAATATTTTTTTACATTCATGGATAGTTTAGTTTATAAAGAATATCTGTCTTGAGCACTTTGCCTTGTATAGAACTATCAAGCTAGGATCAAATTTCCAATAGCAACTCATAAGATAAAGTCAGAAATTTACTCAGCAGATATTTTAGGTAAATGGAGAAGGAGCGATTTGGAAAAGGAGGTTATGAATAGTTACACAACTTGAAGAATGTAATCAAGCTCGTGGAATTAATTGTACATGTGAACATTGTTGTATCAATATACTTTCCCCGTGTATTTCAGTAACAACAAAAAAACCCATCATTTTTAAAAATGTCTAAGCTTTGAGGTACAGGGTTGAGAGAGCGCGAGAAGTTGCTTTAGGAATAAATAATGAAGAAAGTAAGCTCTTTTCCTTGAGGCAGGGGACAGGCAAATCTGAGTTTGGCCTTGCACGGCAGGCTAGAGATAGTCCTGCAGTCTGAAAGGAACGCTGGAGTCATTAGTAAATGAGAAACCCAGCAAAGCACTCTGCTGTTGGGTCAGTTTCTCAGCCTCATAAACAAGCTCCTGTGTATGTAATTATAACTAATATATGGGAGGAAAAGACAGGGATAAACAGATGTTGGAACCAAATGAGGATACACAAAACACAACAGTGCGGTATAAAAATGTGAGTTTATATGGTGCAGCTGGTGGCATTGCACGCCTTTTTTTATTTACAAGGTGTGGCATCTGGCCTTGTATTGTCAACCCTTGATCTTTCTTGCAAATAATTCTCTCCTGATCCAAAGGAATTTGTGTAACACTCTTGAGGAGTTTAACTAAAAATTCTCCCAGAAAAGGAGAGTCTAGGAATTCAAAAGAAGGGTTAGTAGGAGTCTTCATCAGAGCTAACAGGTTGGTTTTGTGTCGTTAAATTTCCAACCCGCGTTGTGGGGATCTCTTAAGATTTATCAAGAAAGCAGATGTCCGTTTTGCCCATGTCACCGTGATGCTGATTAATCAGTTAATAGATCTTTCCCCAGTGAGATGCCCACTGAAGTGGAGCCATGTAAGCTCAGCCAGAAGGTATAAAATGTGAAGAAATCTATGCCATTAACAAGAGCACATCTAATTATAATTTTAATTTCTTCTAAGCAAGCTCCTTGGAATTACACTTTCTCAATCACTAGCCCTCAATTGGATTTTGGTAATCCAACTTTGTAGAATTCAATATTGTAGAATTATAGAGACTCTTGATCACCATGGTAGCTTTGTGAGGGCGATCATCCAAGATAGCAGATTTCCTGTTTTCTATTATTAATTTATAATTCTAATTCTGCTCTTATGTTATCTGTTTTATGGAGATGACACAACTCTGCTTGCAGAAACTAGAGAAAACCTGAAGCACTTACCAAAAAAAAAAAAAAAGATGAAAGAACTATAGCTTTCCAATATAAATTACATCTTAACATCAAGAAAAGAAAAATTCTCATCAGTGCACCAATAGGTAAAATCATGATAGAGAAAATATCAAAGTTGTCAATAATTTAATTTTATTTGAACCCACTCTGTACCTATGGCAGAAGCAGTCAAGAAATTGAGTGTGTTACACTAAGAAAACCTGTTGTCAAGGGTCTCTTCAAAATGCTACTAAAGAGCAAGGATAACAGTTTAAAGACTGAGGTGCACCTGATCCAATTATGTTCTTAATTGTTTCCTATGTAACTGAAAGTTTTCCAATGAATAAGACAGACTGGAAAGAATGTCCTCAACTTGTGGTTTTTGTGAAGAGTATTGAATCAGCCATGGACTTCCAAAAGAACTAATCAATTTCTCTTGTTGGTGGTGCAATCAGACTGCCAAAAGAATCGACACACAATGTTGGGTTGCAAGCGCAACAAAAGTGCTCCTTAGAAGTGAGAATGGTGAAACATCACCTAACACGCTGTGAACATGTTGTCAAGAGGGGAGAGACCTTGGAAAAAGACATCACACTTGGAAAGGCATAGGGTCATACCAAGAGAGGAAGGTTCTTGACCAGAATCAATTGAATGGGCTTGATCATGAATGAACTCATGAGGACGGTGTGGGGTAAGACAAGGTTCTGATCTACTGTTCATAGGATGCTATGAGTTACAGTTTATTCAAAGGAACTTCATAACAATAGTTTTTAAAACTTCTCAATTGAGAAATTCTCTAGATTTCCATTTTTGTTGGCTTCACCCAATGTTTTTGTGATCAACTTGGGCGATGCTACAGTTAATAGATAGAAGTATTAATAGAAGCAATAAATGGAAAGTGTTTATGTAGTGCCCAGATCATAAATGTTTACAATATCTAATTTTCTTTTCTGTTTTTATTACATGTTGGGGTCAGACACAGCTGAGAAGCAAGTCCCCCATCCCAGGAAATCACCACTGGAGCGACCCCTCAGCCACCAGACTCCCTCCCTGCCCACAAATTCTTGAGTTACTCACTGGTTCTGCGGACCCACTTCTGCCAGCAGTGAAGATGGTGGCAGGGGCGGGGAGGTGAGAAACAGCCAATGTGAAGGCCCAGATATTATTTTTTATTTGATATGAAATCCACAAAACACACATTTCCCATTTTAAAATACAGTATTCAGTGGCATTGTCAAAATTCCCGATGTTGTGAAACCACCACTTTTATCTAGTTCTAGAACATTTTTCTCACTCCAAAATAAAATTGTGCCACTGTTAAGAAGTCCCTCCCCATTCTGATATTTCCTCTCCCCTTTTTGTTGCTACTTGGTGCTAGTTAGTGGTTCTGACTCTTATCAGCTCTGTGGCTGACAGAACGAACCTACCTGATCGTGCCCCATCCTTGTCGTCTCCGCTGTCTGGAGCCATCATCACAATCACCGTTGTTAGGGCATCTCACTGAAGATCTCCCTCTCCTCCTCTGACCACTTCTTTCTAGTCTGTCTCTGCGTATTTACTTATTTTGAGTATTTCATATAAATTGAATCATGGCCACTTCCTCCTTTCCCTCAGCACACAACATTTTAGTATCATTTCTCAGGCAAAGTCAAGGTCTAGAAATGATATAATACAGGCACAGATTGCAAGAGTTGGGCCCTGACTGAACTGTTGTTGTTATGCACTGTTGAGTTGGAAGTGACCCAGACCTGAGCCTCCAGTGGGTTTTCGGGGGCAGTAAATCACACAGCAGGAAACTGCCCATCTTATTCCTGAGGAGCTTCTGGTGGATTCAAACCACACGCCTTCTAGCTTGCTTCACAGCACCTTACCAGCAAGCTACTAGTGCCCCCTCGACTGACTGAACAAGTAACATGAATTGTTGCTTCAGACTGTGTTAGTTTGGATGGTTTTAACTTTCCATAGTACATCAACAACCTACGTTAGGCTGATTATGCAACCTTGTTTGCTGAGAGTGAGGAGGACTTGAAGCACTTACTACAGAAGATCAGAGATTACAGCCTTCAAGAAGGATTACACCTTAATGTCAAGGAAACAAAAATTCTAACCACTGGACCAATAGGCAAACACCATTTTGTTGTTGTTGTTGATTGTCTTTTAGTCGAGCACGACTCATAGCAACCCTATGAACAAAAGACCGGAAGTACCTCTACAAACATCATTTATCAAAGTTCAGAGTGTTTCCGGAGGCATGTTGTTTAGGAAGTGAATACCACTCCTGCTTCCAAACCTGTCATAGTATGTTATTGGTTGAGTCACCTGGGATGTATAGCGACCCTGTGTACAGCATCTCTGAACCCTTCCCTGTCCTGAGCCAACCTCACTAACTCAGACACACCACTCCCATTGCCCCAGTCACTGTATCAATCCATCTCATCTGGGGTCTGCCTTTCTTGTGCTGTCTGTCCAACCTTCTGAGCATGATGTCCTTCTCCAAGGACTGATGTCTCCTGGTCACATGCCCAAAGTAAGTAAGGCAGAGCTTCAAAATCCTAGCCTCCAAGGAAAGACTTGGCCTCACCCTCTTCAAGACAGACCCACTCATTCTCCTGGCATTCCATGGTATGTTCAAGACTCTTCTCCAGCACCACAACTCAAGCACCATGATAGAGAAAATATTGAGACTATCAACACCTTCAATTTACTTGGTTCTATAATCGGTACCTGTAGTAATAGCAATCAGATCAGAAAACTTAAAGTATTGGGAAATTCTGCTGTCAGGAACCTCTCCAAACCACTGAGCAATGATATCAGTTTGAGGAGTAAGGTGCATCTGATTCAGGCCATGGTGTTTGCAATCATTTGCCATGCATCTGAGAGCTAGAGAGTGAATAAGGATGACAGAAGAAGTCTTTGATTTCTTGTGGTTTTGGAGAAGAGTACTGAATATCACACGGACTGTCAAAAGAGTAAACAGATATGTCTTGGACAGAGTACAGCCAGAGTGTTTCTTGAAGGCCAAGATAACAAAACTTCATCTCACAAACTTTGGGCATGTTGTTGGGAGAGGTTATTCCTTGGAGAGGAACATTGTGCTTGGAAAGGTGGAGGGTCAACAAAAGGGAGGAAGACTCTCAACCAGGTAGACCGACACAGTGACTGATGCAATGAGCTCAAGTACATCAGAAATGATGAGGACGGTACAAGATAGGACAGAGTTCATACCAGTTGTTCATAGAGTTGCAATCAATCATACTCTACTCGATGGTACTTAACAATAACAACATAGTTCATTCCCATCTGTCTTCTTAGCTCTGCCTTCTCTGTTGCCTTCAAAGACCTGACAAACGATTGAAACGGAATGAAATCCATTCCTTGCTCTCCGAATCCATTCCTTGCTCTCCTGCTACGGCTATGCCTAACGTGTGCTGACCTCCACTTTAAGGATCACGTGCCTCCCTAGGAAACTAACTCCTTTATAAAGAAAATATTTTTTTTTAAATCAATAAGAAACTTCTGTGGCAGAGAGCAATCTAGAAAATTAGCAAATGCTCCCTGTTCCTCTTCAAGGCCATATTTTATTATTGGATTAATGTGTAAAAGTCCCGATTTTGTAGCCCACAATATTTACTTTGGAGACGTTCTCAGGTTTTATCGTGGATTTGTCCTGTACTATCAACAAAGTACTGCAGTGCGCAAAGGAGCTATGGAAGGAAAGAAAATACACACAGGGCTAGACTTGCTTGGAGGCTTGCTTCCTGCACTTGAAGAGGGGATCGTGTGTGCAGATCTCAGTGGAGTGTTAGCGTCCGGTCACCACTGACTGAGTCCGGTGACCCTGTATCATCAATCATGGGGAAATTTTCATTTTTATTTAAGTACGTGGGCAGATTTAAGAGTGTAGGTCAGCTATTTATGCCTGGGGTTTGATGTTAGAGCTTAGTACAATATCCCACGGAGCAATTCCAGCTGTTACACTAAGTTAGGTGCCACACGGTAAAATGACCACTCCGGTGAGACCGTGAAGTGACTGTGGACTGGAGAAAGCCTTAGTGTCTCTACACAGAGAGTACCTGCTAGGAGCTTCATGAACAGTGGGAAGATCTCTCTAGCATTGGGGAAATACTTAGAGGACCAAAGTACAGCCAGGATGACTCACTTCTTTTCTTGAAAGAAGTGGATTAAATGTGAGACTAGACAGCAGTTCAAAACCTCTGCACTTAAAGAGCTCAGAAAGCAAAGACAACAGACACAGATGATCATTACTCAACCTACAGTTTAAAAAGAAAAGACAAGGAAGCATTTCAAACACTGACTGAAGGAAGACACTGAATGGACTCATCTTAAAATCAGGAGGGCAACAGAAGAAAGAACTGTAAACAGTGCTGCACAGTCCTCTTGAACATCAATGTATCCGGGAACCAGGGAACCCAATCTATCGTGGCTGAAGCAAAGGCAGTGACAAGGGCTGAGAAGGGCTGTCCTTCCCTCTTGCCCTCTAGGTCCAAGCCTCCCTCATTGACTACTCACTAGGTGGCAGGCAGAGTTCATCCCCTCTCCCTTGACCTGGTCATGCCTGGGTCTGCCTTAGGCCTCGTCCATTTAGAGCTGCAAGCTATTAATGAGTACCTCCTTCCTGGAGGTTATGGACTCTGTCAAGCCTGACACACCCTAGGTTCCTGAATTAGTGAAAGCGCTTTATCTGACTTGAGTTACCTCTTACTAGTCACCCTTACCTGACACATTTCAGGGCCCCATTTTTCATACATGGATTTGTCAGATTGACAGTGACCATCTGTATACACCCGACGTCTCTGACTGGGCACTATATTTGCACTCTTTCCCTGGACTGGCAAAGACACCATTTCTAGCCAGGAAGACTAGCCTATGTTCCTCTGAGGCCAGCTGATATTCTGCCTCAGAATGGGTTCCCTACGTCTGTCTTGACCCTCCCTTTACTGTTCTGTTCCTAGAACAGAAGATGCATTATCTGTGAACTACCTCACATTTTTGGAGCCTCAGTAACCACTCAGACCAGCAGAAACTCTGACACAACTGGGTTTGCCAACTACAGACCGTTACTGGATTTACAAAGACATTGTCTCAAGCCAAACAGTTTTTCTGTTTCTAATAGGTTTGTTTTTGTGACAGAGTCTAGATTGCTTTGTACTATGCTCTTCGGCGTACAGCATTTGCCTGGCAATTTGCTGCAGGAGGGGACTTACATATTTCTGTGGCACTAGAAGCTATGCCATCAGTATGTCAAATACTAGCAGGATTACTTATGGTGGACAGGTTTCAGGGGAGCTTCCAAACGGAAACAGATTATAAAGCAGGAGAGGTCAGCCACTTCTAAAATAAGAGGTCTTCAAAAACCTTCTGAATAACAGAGGTAGAGTGCTAGATGATAGCATGATGACTGATGAGCCGCTCAGGATAGATGACACCATCTTCTGTTTATCACGACAGGAGTCCAGAACGAAGGCTTCACAATAGAGTAGACTTGAGGGGGAGAGAATGTATTACAATGAAAGAATTTTTCTTTTACTTTTCAAAGAGATGAGTGAACTGGAGGGGTGGGGGTGGGCAGGGAGAAAAGTGCAACAATGAATGAACTGAAACCCTAAGTCTCTGTAAACTTTCATTAAAATTAATTTAAAAAAAAAAAAACCCCAACCATGTCAAGAACAGGTCTGAAGCATTAAACATTAATGGTCAAATATTAGATAAATTGTGCAATGAGACCAAGGATATTATCCATAAAGAAAGCAAAAGATTATTGCAAAAGTAGAGAAGAAAGACAAGACCAAATTAGATGTTAGAAAAGACTGAAAGTTGCACTTGAATGTTGAGTGGCCAGAACAAAGGGAAGAGATGCAAGAGTAAGAGCTATAAAAAGAAGATGTCAAAAGGCAGCTCAGAAGACAAAGGAAAGTATGGTAACAAAATGTTCAAGGGGTGAGGGTTGGCAGGAGAGAAATCATAGGGTCGCACAATTTGTTGGGTATGCTAGGGGTTAAGGAAATGGAAAAGATGCAGCAGCATCCTGTAAAGAAAGGGTAATGGTGGGCATAATTTAATGGTGATTGATTTTATACACCATATTGGATGAGCATGATTGTATGAAACACAATAGGAATGAAGGATAGTATGAAAAATAATGTATGCAAATTTTGTATGTAAATCAATGCAAAATTTTTTTTAAGTGTGCAAAGAGTTAGAGTTAGAAAATATATAGGCAAGAACTTGCTCAGCATTCACTGAGCTGAAAGAACTAAAAAAACAAATTCAAGCCTTGCGTTGAAACAATGAAGGTTGCTATGGGGAAGAATCCTGAACGATGCAGAAATCATCAAAAGATGATGAGGTCATACAGAGTCACTATGATAATGAAAAACATGTAGTCAACATAGAATCATTTCAGAGAGTAGCATATGATCAAAGACAATGAAGGGATCAGTTCGAGCTCCACTGAGGATACTGCCAAAAAAGAAAACCCTACAAATTCATGAATTACCAAATATCATGTTTCAACAAACAAATGCAGCACTAGACATACTCACCAGACTATGCTATGAAATTTGGAAGACAGCTATCTGAAAACTCTCTGGAAAATACCCACTTTTTTTACCATTAACCTAAAAAAGATAATTCAATAAAATGTATAATAGCAATCAATTAATATAATGTACAAGCCAAACCTTACTGAAGGTTATAAAAAAGAAAAAAAAAAAGGGTACATTGACAGAAACCTGCCAGAAGTTCAAGATGGATTTCAGAAGAGGTCATGGCACCATGGATGTCAGATTCATCTTGGCTGAAAGCATTGAGTAACAGAAGGATACCTGTTTGTGTTTTATTGACTAAGATAAAGATATTTGACTGTATGGATCATAACAAATTATGGCTAACATTGAGGAGAATGAGCATTCCAGGACAGTTACAGTGAAACCTATCCTAGACCAAGAAGCTCTTATCTGAAAAGAGGTTTAAAATTAATAAACAGATGGATCAGAACAGGATCTTCTCTCTCCATACTGATTCAATCTGTATGCTGAGCAAGCAAATAATTTGAAAATTTGGACTCTATGAAAAAGAATGAGGGATCAGGAATAAAGAAAAACTCATCAATAACCTGCATGATACAGATGACACAATCTTGCCTGCTGAAAGTGAAGAGGACCTGAAACGGTTGCTGCAAAATACCGAAGAATGCAGTCTTCAATTTGGATGATATCTCAATGTCTAGAAAATAGAAATCTTCACTACTGACCCAGGAAGCAACATCATGAACGAGAAAAGATTAAAGTTGTCCATGATGGATCTATAATTACCTTTTGTACCAGCCTTCCAGAAATCAAAAGACTTTGCACTGGTAAAATCTGCTGTCAAGTATCTCTCCAAAGTACTAAAGACAATGACAGTTTGAAGGCTAAGGTGCCCCTAACCCAGGTTTTGTCTTTTCTATTATTTCCTACGCATCTGACAGTTGAGCAATGAATTAGAATGAGAGACGGATCAATGTCTTTGAATTGTGATGGTGTGGGAGGGTACTGAATGGATCATGGACTGCCACACAAATAAACAAATATATCTTGAAGAAAATGAAACCAGAGTGGTCCTTAGAGTCAAAGATGGTGAAACTTCATCTCACATACTTTGGGCATCTTCTTGGGAGAGGACAGTCTCTTGGAGAAAGATATCATGTTTAGAAAGGTAAAGGGTCAGTAAAGGAGAAGACAACCCTCAATAAGATGGATTGACACACTCTATCAACTGGGTCACATACGTCAGAGACGATGAGGATGGTACGGGATCAGTCATAGAGTGGTCTATGGGGTATGCTTTCCTCTAATATATAAAGTCAACTTGACTATACCTATGCTTTCCTCTAATATATAAAGTCAACTTGACTATATCTGGTAACTGGTAGAGACTAAAGGGCAGGGCCAGAATAACAGAAGAGCCACAAAACACAGATGTATTCTTCATAATCTTCTTTGCCATATATATATATATATATATCATAGCTAGATATTGGCTGCAGCAACCATAGAATTAACCATGTCCTATACTGACCTCCAAAAGTTTATCTCCGGGCTCAGGTTCTTAACGAATTCTTAGCTCTGGTGACTAACACCCCTCCACTTCCATTCTATCTCAAGTATGAAGATGTAGAGAAAAACAAATCAAGTATCAATAGTTGTAGATAGTTTTAGAATTTCTTATGGATAGCTTTCTGCATTTTCCAAATTTTGCATAATTAACACATTCACAATTGTATATAAAACAAGCAAAAGTTACCTAGGTTTTTTTTTAAAAAAAAAAAAAAAGACTGTCAACATTCTATTGCTTAGGAAAACAGAGGCTCTCAAACCAGCAGTAACAACAGAAAAACACATCAGAATGAAGGATGACCAAACTCATGGAAGTAATACTCCCAACAGGAAGGCAGATGACAAGTTTATAATATTTTTAACAGTGCTGAGCTACTGTCAGCAGTATCTTAAATTCCCTCCCCTCTTTCCTGGATGTCCATTTAATTGAGGACTTTTCCACTGGGGGAGATTAAGGGCTGAAAAATAGTGGACCAGTGTGACCCAAATGAAAGGACCGATCCTTTTTCTTTATTTCCTTTTGTGGCAAGAGCTGAGATGAAGCTGATGTAATAATGATTACCTGGAGGATCTTTCATATTCTCTGACTTCTTCAGGACCCACAAACCCAGCTGTGCATTTGGAAGAAGATGGCACTTCAGATTGAAATCAGAATCACCAGCACTTCCACTGGGAACATTCACAAAGAACCACAACTCAGGGCCCTTTTTATTGCCTGTTTGTCTTTTCCCCTTGAGACCCATTATTTTAGCCATTCTTTTTTGCAGCTTTTATACTTTAAGCAAGTCTTTTGTAAAGAGGTTTTATTAATAGTGGGCATAAATCAATGGTGATTAATTTCATAAGATACAATGTGTGGGAATGATCATGTGAAACAGTATGTGAATAAGGGATGTGTGGAAAACCAACGTACAAGAATAAAATATATATGAGTTTTGTATACAAACCAATAAATTAAAAAAAAAAAACCTTTTATGTAGATTCAAGGGTTCATGGTGGCTTTCCTAAAGCAGATTTCTGAGGTATCTCTGGGTGAATTGTAATTAATGATTTAGTCAGAGAGTGAGCCCTTTAAGCCACCCCCGAACTCCACAAGGCAAGTAAAAGTTTTGATTTCTACATAAGGACACTGAGGCCTAGAGAGATTAAATGTTTCATCTCAACGTAAATAATAAGCTAATAGCAAAGAAGAGCCGGCAATCCAGAAGACTGACCCTGGTATTAGGCTCCTGCTGCAAGTTAGATACTTCCTCTAATGCTCACAGCCACACATGGGGCTAGGTTTTTATCCTCACGGTAGCTGTGAGGCAACTGGGGCCAAATCGATTGAAACAGAAATGTAATACACCATCGAACCAGAGCCTTTTGCCCAAATTTGTTGGAGGACGGTGGAGGAAAAACCAATGTTGGCAAGACTGAGAGCTTTGTGACACTGGTGTAAACCCACAAGGCTCAAGGCTGGGGTACTCGCAGGCACTGTTGAGAGGCTATCCTGAGTGTATTCTGCTCCTAACCTGAATTATAGCCTTTTGACCTCCCCAATATGGTTCTATATGTTCTGTGAGCTATCGCATGGGATTTTGAACCCAGTTATGCAGTTGACACAACTTTGTTGACTGAGAGTGAAGAAGATATGAAACATTTCCTACAGAAGATCAAGGACAAGGGCCTTCAGTATGGATCATGTCTCAACAGCAAGAAAACACAGTTCCTCACTAGCCAAACAACATTAAAATTTGTAATTTTATAATTATAAAGTCAACATTATAATGTTGCTGTTGTTGATTGCCTTAGAGTCGAGCACGACTCATAGGCCTGAAGCCCCTCTACAACTATTGACATTTATCAAAGTTTATAGAGTTTCCGGAGGCATGGCCTTTAGGAAGTGGATGCCACTAATAGATGGAGAAAAGATTGAAACTGTCAATGATTTCATCTTGTGTGGATCAACAATCAACACCCTTGATTAGCTGCAGTAAACAGGAGATGTATTACATTAAACAATTCTGTCACCATGATCTTTCCAAAATGCTGAAGAACAATGGTGTCAGTTTGAAGACTAAGGTGTGCTTGATTCAGGCCACGGTCTTTTCAGTTACCTGGTACTCATCAGAGAGTTGGACAATAAATAAGGATAAAAGAAGAATTATTGATGCTTTTGAGGTGTAATGTTGAAAAAAAACTCTGATTGTTCTACGGACTGTTTAAAGAACAAACAGATATGTCTTAGAAAAGGTTTAGAGAAGGTGCAGGCAAAGATGGCAAGTCTTATCTATCATCCTTTAGACATCCTGAAATCTATTTTATCAGGGATTAGTAGTGCCATCCCTGCCTCCTCATATATATAGATGCTATTTGCTTAGTTATGCAAATAGAATGTCTTTTTCTACCCTTGGATTGTCTTTTTCCTCATTTCTTAGACGTGTCTCTTGCACACAACATATTGATGTGCTTTGCTTTGTTTATTTGTCCATTTTGCTACTTCCCCCCCTTAATAAGTACATTTAAGGCATTCACTTTAAGTATGATTACTGACAGGTCAGATTTTTTTTTATTGACCTTTGGCTGCATTTCCTCCAAGACAGACTTGTTTGTTCTGTTTGTAGTTTACAAGATATTCGATACTGTTCTCCAACACCACAATTCAACAGCACTGATTCTTCTTTTGTTAGCCTTATTCCTTGTCCAACTTTCAGATGCATAGGAAGTAACTGAAAAGATTCTAGCTTAGATCCAGCCCAGGTGAGTCATTATGCTAACATTGTTGCTTTTCAGAACTTTTGAGAGGTCCTTGACAGCACTTTCCCCCAATGTAAGATGTCTTTTGATTTTTTTTATTCGGCTACCAAGGATTTTATTGACTGTGGATTCAAGTAAAATGAAATAATTGAACATTTTTTTTTCTTCATCTACTATGATGTTACTTATTGGTCCAGTGGTGAGGAAGTTTGCTTTCTTGAGGTTGAGATGTAATATATATTGAAGGCTTTAGCCTTTGATCTGTAAGCAAGTGTTTCAAGTTAAGATTGTGTCTTATCTGCATAATTCAGGTTGTTGAACCTTCCTCCAATCTTAACACCACATTCTTCTTCATAGTCTCCTTTTCAAATGATGTGTTCAGCATATGGATTGACAACATATGGAAAAAGTGTACAGCCCTGCTTATGGAGAAAGTAATTAATGGATTAAATAACAGGAAACTAAGCTCACTTCTTGATAACAAATTCTCTCTTGTCGTTAGGTGTTGTGGAGTCAGTTCTGACTCCCCTTACGTACAACAGAACTGAATAATGCAAAAGAAGCAAAACTAAATCCTGCTCAACCCTATGTCATTATGACTTCTGCTCTGCTGGAGTTCATGACTGCACTGAGCATGCCATTCTTGCTGAGGATTTTTGTTTCTTTCTCATACTCTTTACTTTTCTAAGCAGGATGTCCTTCTCCATTTAATTACCTAATGTTGTTTAGTGCCACTGAGCCAGAACCAACCCAATAGCTGACCTTCCAGCAGGTTTTCAGAGACAGTTAAAGGCACAGGAGATTGCCTCTTGCAGAGCCACTGGCAGATTCGAACTTCTAACATTCAAGATTGCAGTGCAGATTCTTACCACTAGGCCCCCAGAGCTCCCTAATACCTAACAGATTTAGATACTTAATTTATTAATAATCAAATGGGGTTTTAAATTATTACATTTAAAAAATAATTTTAATAAATTAAACAGTAATAACATATTATAATCCATTTATTCACTAACATTTTGTTTCATCCATAAATCCAATTGATTTATGCAATTAATTAAAATGTCTCATTGTCTACTGCCTTTCCCTTCAATGAATCTTTCTCTTTTTTATATTTTTAATTGATATTTTAACAAAAGTTTACAGAAAACTTGGATTTCCATTGATTGCTGCACATTTTCCTCCCAACCCCTGAATCTATTTCTTAATATTTGCTCTCCTTTACACACCTTCTCACCCGTTTACCTTCCAAAACAAATTGATTCCATTTGTCTATCACTCTTTCCTTGGTTTTCTGTATTAGTTATTTTATACCATAACTGTCTTTTTGTCACTGCTTTTCACTCAGCATAATTTGTTGTTGGCTGTACAGTAGTTGACAAATTCTTTTTTTTTTGAGCTTTTTTTTTCTATATTTTATTAATTTTCATAAACATTTACAGAGATTTTGGGTTTCCATTCATTCATTGTTGCACTATTCTCTCTACCCTCCTCCCAGTTTGTTCTTGTCCAAATGCCACAGTGCTTGTCAAAGCCAGTTCTGATTAATCTTCTTTGTCAGTGTGTCCTTTGCCATTCCCTATCACTCCTCCCTGAGAGAGACTTCACCAATTTTTGATTGTTTAGTGATGCAGAATACTCTCCTGTGTGAATGTAGCACCATTTCTTTAGCTAGGAATTCAGCGTTCTTCCCAACTCTTTGATATTGGAAACAAAGGAAAAAAGCTACAATAAACACTGGTGTGATTGTGTGATTTTGTGTGACAGCTTTTATTTCTTTGGGATATATAACTTGCATTTGCAACTGGATTAAATGGTGTTTATAGTCCCAACTTTCTAAGGAAATGTCAAGCAACTTTCCATGATGGTTCTAGAGTTTCACATGCCCATTAACAATATGAGACTTCTAATCTCCAACACTCTCACCAATATGTGTTTTTTGATATCTTAACATTGCTATTTTTGCTGGAGTGAGATGCTATCTCATCATTATTTTGATTTGCACCTGTCTAATCACTACTAATCATTGATTATGCAATGATTACTAATCATTATTATGCAAAGGCATTTGACTCTGTGGATCATAACAAATTGTGGCTGACTCTGAGAAGTATGGGAATCCCAGAACACTTGATCGTGCTAATGCGAAACCTATACTTGGACCAAGAGGCAGTCGTCAGAACAGAGCAAGGGAACACTGCATGGTTCAAAATTGGGAAGGGCGTATGCCAGGGATGCGTCCTATCTCCATACCTTTTCAACCTGTATGCAGAACAGATTATCCAGGAGGCTGGGCTCTATGACGAGAAATGTGGGGTCAAGACTGGTGGAAGATCTATCAACAATCTGTGTTATGCAGATGACACAACCCTGCTTGCTGAAACTGAGGAGGACCTGAAGCGATTGCTGCAGAGGGTTAAGGACTGCAGCCTCCAATATGGATTGAGGCTCAATGTCAAGAAGACAAATATTCTCACCACTGGGCCAATTGGCAGCATCAGGATGGATGGTGAAGAGATTGAGATTGTTCACAGCTTTAGTTTGCTTGGCTTCACAGTTAAAACTCTTGGCACCAGTAGCCAGGAAATTAAAAGGTGTATTGCCGTCACTTGCTATGCATTAGAGAGGTGGACAATGACTATGGAGGATAGAAGGAGAATTGATGCCCTTGAACTGTGCTGCTGGAGAACAGTATTGACTGTATCATGGACTGCTAAGAAAACAAATAGGTTCAACCTGGAGAGGGATAAACTGGGAAACTCCTTGGAGGCAAGGATTCTGAAGCTTCCTCTGACTTACTCTGGACACGTTACAAGGAGAGACAAGTCCTTGGAGAGGAACGTCATGCTTGGGAGAGTGGAGGGACAGCACAGGAGAAGACGACTCTCTATGAGGTGGATTGATTCAGTGACTTGAGTAGTGGGGTTAGGTGGGTCAGAAACCATGAGCCTGGCACAGGACAGGGCAAAGTTTAGGGCTGTTGTACAACGGCACATGACAACAACAACATACATACATACAGTTATAAGTCAAAATTACCCATTATCATATCTATATGTGTTCTATTGCAGGCATGCATTCTCTCTCATTTTTCTCAACTTTTCCAAGTTTCTTTAAAATTCTAAATAAAAACTAAAAACTCAGAATCATTATTATTCAGTGGATTCTCTTTCATAGAGCCTCTAGAGAACAGAGAACTTCCAAGAACATTTCTAAAGCTATAATCTTTAAATTCTATTGTCATATCTTTCTCTTATGGAGCAACTGATGGGTTCCAAAAGCCAACTTTCTGGTTAACAATCACATATTAAACTACTGTACAACTTGGACACTTAAAGGTCTAAACTGAAGGCTAAAAAAAGTTTGTTTAATATGTCTGGAACACAAAGTGACTAAAATAATGTTTAAAATTCACCATTATAAGGTGAACATTTGAATGTATTAAGGAGAGGGAAATTATAAAATCAGAATGTTATTAGTAGCTTAGTATAATGCAAGAAATGGGGCCATAGAAAATAAGCTTTCTAGATTCTTGTTCAGGGGAACATTTTGAAAACAAAATACAAACTATACTATCATCATAGAAGGAAATATGATGTACAGTCACACTTCTCTGTGGTGAAACTTTTCCATTTTGTTTAAAATGCTGATAACGTCTGCACTCTTCTCCCCTCCCCCACCGCTCTGTGTTGCTGAGGAAAGATCTTAGTAGTTAATGAACAGTGTTTTCACCAGCAAAGTGGGATTTTCACACTTTGCTTTGCAGGAGCGAGTCTCAGCCCTACAGTTTATTTTTGTAATAATTAATAAAATATCACACTCTCTGACTTCCTTGTCTCTTCCCAGAGAATAGTTTGCTGCCACCTCTCTGGGTACTATTATATGAAATAAAAAAGGGATGTGAGGATCCCACTATGGGAAGGGAAGCACAGGAGGAAGGTCATTGTGTAAATTCTTCCACTAATTCTACATCTTAACTATCATTGTCAGCTTCAGCAAGAAACAAAATAGCAAGGCTGTTCACCACAAGCACTGAATGCTTCTCAACAATCCTATGATTTAGTTGCTACTATTACTATTTTATAAATCAGGAGATTGGACAAATTATTTTTAACATAGCTTGAAGTCCTAAAGCCTGTAAGGAAGACATTCAACAAATAAACCACAATTTCTCCCATTCTACCTCTCCAGAATGCAAGGCCCTGTACAACAGACATTGGTCTATATTTCCTATCCATTCCGTATAATAAATCCCTTAAAAAAGGTCTGTAACAGCACAATAGAGAAAGCTTCCCACTGGAAGGAAGATAAAAGGTGATGTTGAGTCTAAAAGATAGGTTCTCTTGTTCCATTCGCTGATGAAATGCAGTATTGAATACATCGAGTCACTGAATGAACAGAACATATGTCTCAAGGTACCATTAACAGTGAAAGAAGTTTCTGTTATGAACTTCAAATAAGTTACATTTTGTAAATGTGTTCCCAGTCTTTGCTACCGAAGAAGCCGTGGTTTATGTCCTCACAGAGCTTACAGTTTTAAAACAGGAAGGTATATGAGGAAATCTTGATCCCTATCATGTTGTATTCATAATTCCTCTTTTAATGCTCCTATAGTCACCATTTTGCAGGGGATAAAGGCACTCTGGCAGGTGAGATGGATAGGAATTATATCATCAGCTGGAGAAATGGAAGGAAATGAAAGAGAACATGGAACTACAAAGACACACAACTGCATTGAAACAGATGAGGGAGAGAATAATTTAAGAGATATATGATAGGGTATTATAGTTATCAAAAGAGTCCACAATTAAGGTTGCATAATGGAGTGTACTAGGGGTGGTGGTAGGGGTGTGGGGGGATTGTATACCAAAGAAAGAATTTTTCTTCTACTTTTCAAAGAGAGGAGTGA
>NW_006399951.1:2900968-2917501 GCF_000299155.1 Elephantulus edwardii | reverse complement strand
AAAGACATCTCTTGAGAGAAATGAGGTTTGTAGCAGTCTTGTTTATAAAGCATTTAGAAACTTCAACTTATAGAACTCACTGGAGCCAAAGGGCCCTTAGCAGTATCCTTTTTGCAACATCTTCTGGCCTGCTTTAAAGTGAGAATAAAAGACATCTTAACCAGTTGTGCTTCAACACGCTGCCGTGATGCTTAACGGCCCGAAGACCTTGCACAAGTTTTGGCAGCTCTGGCAGCTAGACTTTTATCGTTTGTTCACATTAATGTACTTTGGCAATCACACAGAAGGGCTTTTAGATCTAATGGCTCAGACAATAACGAAGCAGAATTACATGAGCATTCTCAAAATGATGAGGCTGTGACCCTTTTAGGTACGCCATACTGCCTCATTCCCCCAGATGTGCTGCAGTTAAAGTGCGTTACGTCGACTCCAAGTCTCTTCTACTTTGCCGAAGTCCAGCATCAGAGGTTGCTAAAGGCGACACACATTGTGAAGTATGTAAATCTGTGCCACCCTGAGTGAGTGTGTGTGTGTACGTATGTATATATGTATGTATGTGTATGTGTGTATGCATGTATGTATGTATGCTTAGGTGCATACACCTGAACACCTTTCTCTAGCCAACATTGAGATGAGATGGGCCACCAGAGATGCAGGTATTCCGATGAAACAGGACTTACTAAAGTCTGTGATTCACACTAGAGAGAAATTCTACCAACTTTCCTGGTGCTGTTTTTTTCTCCAAAGTCCTTCAGATTCTCTTTCTCTAATAGGAGCTATTAAAACGTCTCGACTAAAACAGAGATTAAGAGTTGAGAGAACTAAATCTATAAGGCCAATCTCGATGTGTCCTTCAGTTTTGAGTACTCAGAATTTCTTTTTTTTTTTCTATTTTATAGAAGTTTAGCATGCCTACCATATAGAAAAGTAATGAAATGCGTTCCGGGCTCTCCATATTTCTTGAGATTCTTCTTATTCTTGCTTACTCTCATCCTCTGTTTCCAGGTGATAACATCACTGGTTGTCTTATCAGTGTCAATAATCCCATTTGGCAGGCAGCAGCTAGTTCTTTTCATGTGCTAATGATTAATCAGACAAGTCTATTTACTAATGTATCAGAATGCATTAGAAACATAAGGTAATGGCGGACAGAACATCAATTCAAATATAAATGAACTACATTTACATCGGATACCTATTGACTTATGTCACCGAATGAAGCAGAAAATGCAATTTACTTGTAAACCATTAAAATGAATGAAAATAGAATTTCAAACTCCATCTTCAAACATAACTTTATTGACTTGGCTGCGAGCCTTCAGGGAGTGTCTAAGTTTAAAATACATAAATAACATGAATTCATTTTGGTATAAGAAACTTAGTGTCTCACCAAGTAAACAGTATGGAATTGACTTAAGGTGGAATTAGTGCAGGACGCTGAGGGGTCAGAGAGTGAGTGTGTAATGTGAGGACGTACTAGTCCTCTCACGCCTGGGTTTACATTTTTAGCTCTCTACTGGTCTGTGCGTGTGTCAGGGACAATGATTCTGAGCTTACCTCCAAAATACAAACCTTTATGAAAGACAAAGCGAAGTTAGGCTCAGAGAAGAAGAATCTAATAGTAATCCCAAGATAGGATTCTGCACTGGACTTTCTTTGAAAGAAGATATTACATGGTATTCAAAGAAAGAGAAAGATTAGAAGCAGTTTGATAAATACTAGAAAGTGGGTGAGTTTGAATCATTTACTGTAGAATTTACTGATAAGAATTTTTTTGTTCAAAACTCTTATCTAGATATTGAGCACAAAATAGCCAAGATTCCGGAGAGCTCTTCAAATATACCAGAAGACGCCAAGCATGAGGAATGTGAAATTCCTCTAAGTAACCTAAATAAATTTCAAGCTATTGTATGAACCTATTCCAGACTGAAGTCAAGCAAAATGATCAATAATTGCTTTTGAATTAGAGACTTAGATAATTGCTGCAGTTTTGAAAAAACAGTCTTGAGAGAGCACTTAGGGGAAGTGGGAGAGTATTTTAAGGAAATCTTAGGCCACCTGACTTTGAATCTCTCCTTTGCTGGTTAGACTGTAATTTTAAAAATGAAATGAAACATACACTCAGAGCAGTGTTTTCCAGAAGATAGTGCCCCATATTAATCAAGAGATACAAAAGCTTTCCCCTCCACTACTTTATTTAAATGTTATAATGATTTGCATACAAAATTCATATATATGTATCATTCATACGTATTGTGTTTCACACATTCTTTCATTTACATGTGTTTCAAACGATCATTCATGTACATTGTGTTTTAGAAAATTAATCGCCATTGATCCCTGACCACTAGTACCTTATCTTTTCAAGTCTCTAGTAGTCTTTTCTAATTCCTTTACCACATCTCCCTTCCCTTTCCAAACTACATTATTCTCATTATTCCCTCTCATTCCTTCCCCTGTCTCTTTCTCATTCCCCTTTTGGACTTTCATTCACGTTTTACTAGTTATCCTTCTATTTTTACAATAATGGTCTTAATGCAGTATTTTCATCCTTATCAGACTGAGTTAATTCACTCAGCATAATGCTTTCTGAATTTTCCAATGTTATATAGTATTTTACAAAATTGTTGCTCCTAACACTGCATGGTTCAAAATTGGGAAGGGCGTATGCCAGGGATGTGTCCTATCTCCATACCTTTTCAACCTGTATGCAGAACAGATTATCCGGGAGGCTGGGCTCTATGAGGAGAAATGTGGGGTCAAGATTGGTGGAAGATCTATCAACAATCTGTATTATGCAGATGACACAACCCTGCTTGCTGAAACTGAGGAGGACCTGAAGCGCTTGCTACAGAGGGTCAAGGACTGCAGCCTTCAGTATGGATTGAGGCTCAATGTCAAAAAGACAAAGATTATCACCACAGGACCAATTAGCAGTATCAAGATGGATGGTGAAGAGATTGAGACTGTTCACAGCTTTAGTCTGCTTGGCTCCACAATCAACACTCTTGGCACCAGTAGCCAGAAAATTAAGACATATTGCCATGGGAAAGTCTGCTGTTAGGGATCTCTACAGGGTACTGAAGACCAATGGTGTCTCTCTAGAAACTAAGGTGCATATGATTCAGGCCATGGTCTTTGCTATCGCTTGTTATGAATCAGAGAGTTGGACAATGACTAAGGAGAATAGAAGAAGAATTGATGCCTTTGAGCTGTGGTGCTGGAGAAGAGTACTGAGGATACCATAGGAACACAAACAGATTCATCCTGGAAAGTGTCAAACTGAACTGCTCCTTGGAGACAAGGATTCTGAGGCTCCGTCTAACATACTTTGGGCATGTTTTAAGGAGGGACTGGTCCTTGGAGAGAGACATCATGCTTGGGAGGGTGGAGGAACAGCGCAGGAGAGGAAGGCCCTCTATGAGGTAAATTGTTTCAGTGACTGGGGTAATGGGGATGGGAGTGTCAGAGACAGTGCAATTGGCACAGGACAGAGCAGAGTTTAGGGCTGTTGCACATAGGGTCGCTATGAGTCGCAAGCAACTCGATGGCACACAGCAACAACAAGTGCTGTATAGTATTCCATTATGTGAATGTATCATAATTTCTCAATACATTTGCTTTTTATAGACATTTAAGCTATTTTTATTTTGCTATTGTGAATAATGCTGCTATGAATACAGGTGTAGATAATTCCATTTCTGTCTCAGTTCTCTTTTCCTTGGGGTATATTTCCAGAAGTGCAATGGTTGTGTCCTGTGGAATTTCTATGTTCAGCTTATTGAGGAAATGTCAAACTACCTTCCAGGGTTGTTGTATCATTTTTATAATCCTACCACCACTGTACGATAGTTCTAACTTCTCCACATCCTCTCTAACACTTATTGCTTGATATTCTATTAAACTTTGGTACTTCTACTCAGGTGAAATCGTATCTCATTATGATTTTTATTTGCATCTCTCTTATTGCCAGTGATTTTGAACATTTCTTAATGTGTCTGTTGGCCATCTGAATGTCTTCCATTGTGAAAAGTCTTTCCATGTCTTTTTCGCATTTTGTGGCTGGGTTGACAGTCTTTTCCTTTGGAGGTCTTGTAGTATTCTATAGAATTTTGTTACAAGACTCTTGTCTGCCAAATGTTTTTCCCAATCTGATGGTTTTCTTTTCACTTTAGTGGAAAAAGGTTTTTAAGCACACAGTGACTTAATATTTTGAAGGTCCCATTCATCATATTAATCTTCTGGCTGTGTGTTTTTGGCTACATTTGCAAGCATATTTATACCACAGGCAAAGCCTTCTAAGTTTGATCCCATATGTATATGATAGGATAGTGTACACAGAAAATCCCAAAAGCTCTACAAAATAAATCAATTTAGTAGAGTAGCAGGATATAAAAATCAATATACAAAAATCAGTGAGATTTCTCTACGATGACACAACAAAACCATTTACAATAGCCAAGCACAAACTGAGATACTTGAGAATAAGCCTAACTAGAGATGCAAACGACCTTTATAAGGAAAACCACAAATTGCTGCTACAAGAAACAATAAAAGACCTAACTAAATGGGAAAATATTCCCTGTTCATGGACAAGAGGACTTAACATGGTGAAAATGACAATCCTTCCAAAAGCAATCTACATGTTCACCACAATCCCAGTACGGATTCCAAATTCATTTTTCTAAGAAATATAAAAGGCAATTGACAAGCTTATTTGGAAAGAAAAGTGACCCAGAATAAGCAAAGGCCTTCTGCAAAACAATAATCAAGTAGGAGGCATAGCACTCCCTGATCTAAAAACCTACTACTACATGGCAGTAGTAATCAAAACAGCATGGTTCTGGCGCAATGACAGACACGTAGACCAATGGAACAGAGTTGAGAACCTAGAAATTAACCATCTACCCACAGTCAATTGGACCTCCAAAAGGACGAACAAATGTTCCTCGGAGGAAGCACAACCAGAGTGGCTCTTATAGGCAAGGATGGTAACACTTCATTTCACATACTTACTTTGAGCGTGTTGTCAGGAGGGATGGGCGGGGAGTGGAGGGCAGTTCCTCATTGTAGCTGAGTCTGAATAGACTCACAGCAGATGCTCCAGTGGGTTTCCAGAGGCAGTGCAATTGCACAAGGGGAGATTGCCCATCTTTCTCCAGTGGAGCCCCCTGACTTTGGGGTAGCAGTATAACTCCCTACCTACTAGAGCACCAACACTCCCTGAAGGGCCTGTCTTCAGAATGAAAGACATCATACTAGCAAAGGTAGTGAGTGAGAGAGAGGCAGTTCTTCAGCAGCGGGTTGACATAGTGACCGTGACAATGGGTTTGCACGTGGTAGAGATTGTGGCGATGGTGCAGGATAGGGCAAACTTCGATAGGTTGTTCATAGAGTCGCTGAGTTTAGTTGACTTGTATCTCCTCACAACAACCATACAAGCTCAAAAAGCCCCAGGAGAAAGCTCTAGCAGCCAGGAGGAGGAAGAGAATTAGTGCAGATGAGAATTGCATGGTGTTGGTGGGTAAATTTCATTACGTTGTTAGGATTGTCATTAATGCTCTACAACAAAATTTGTGATTTTTTTAAAAAAAGGTTATATTTATAAATTTTCATTCCAATCCCAGCAAATAAGTAACAAAGAATCTTCTAAAATATTATAAAGCCAGCATTCTCAAGCGTAATTAAACAAGGAATGCTTCCTTACCATTCATAAGATTTTAATGGTTCATGAAACACACATTTGGAAATATTAAAGATGATAAAACACACTGAGAAACTTCATAAAATGCATAGAAGCAGGTAAATCTGTTTCTTATTCTAAAGAAAAAGGGACGGCATCACTCAGTACTGTTAATTCTCTGAAGAAAAGCATTGCTCCAAGATGTCAGTGTACGATCAGCCTTTAGTGTGAGCAGAAGAACCTTGGCCAAAATACTAGTTTTAGATCTTCCGGAGACAAGAGCACTGATGGTCGAGTGGCAAGAAGCTGTGCTGCAATCCCGAAGAAAGGCGGTTCGAATCTACGAGCCGCTCCACAGGAGAAGGATGGGCAATCTCCTTTCGGGCAATTAAATGCCTCTGAAAACCCACCACAGGGTCAGCTATGTGTAGGTTCCAACTCAATGGTATACAACAAAACAGAAACAAAAAAGGACTTGACTCGATTGTGGCAAGAACCTTAACAGAAGACATACTCACAGGGCCAGAGCAAGTTCAAATCCAGGGTGCTCTTTCCTAGTGTGTGGGACCCGGGCCCAGATATACTTTGCATGGAGAGGCACACCCCCGGATGGACACGGGTTTATGTGTCTCCCAAGAAAATATTCATTAACCTCCTAGGTGGGTCCTTGTGCAGGTATCATTACAGTTCCCAAGGAAAAAATTAAAAGCAGTTTTTCTGTGCTCAAAGAAGAACATAAAGGCCCCTCCAGTTTATCCCCAAATCTAATCCACCAGGAAGCTGTCAGAAAGATAAATTGGAGTTAAACTGACTTTTGTTAATAATGTAGCAATTTTGAAAGTGTAGCTTTAATCAAGAAGAAAATTTTCCAGAATTTGACAACCTTTTCTTCTCCCCTTGGATTAGACTTGATCTTTTTCTTCTTCTCCCACACCCCCCCAACTGTTTAATGCTGTTTCTTAGGAGATGTTCAATAGAAACCAGTCTATAATGCAATGCATTCTCTTTATGTGATGTTTAGATATGAGATTGATCTCCCTGGACACCCTGGAGTTCTGAAAGTAGGATTATTGGATTTTGTGGCTTTCTCAGATGTCGAAGATCTTTAAACAGTGTCTTGCAAAGTTGCTACATCCTGCCTGTCTGTGAAACACTTATAAACTCATCAAAGAATATAGGGTCCATGTTAATTAGACCTGGTGGGCACGGGGGGTCTGCAAGCTGACTTCCCCCTACCATCAAGTTAAGTGCCAGGACAAAGTCCACTTTCATACCTTAAAAAGGAAAATTATTTCATCTGCCTTTGGATCAATAGGACTTTAGCAGGAAGAATGCTGACACAGGATGAAATTCAGGATAGCAGGGGAAAATAAAAAAAGACCAAAACAAAAAACTGATGTTACAGCAGAAATTCAACAGCCACATTATCTCAAGATAGCTAGCGAAGATTTTAGTCCTTCTGGATTTAGACTGAATCAGCTAGGAGAAGTACAGTCATAGGTTTACCTTATACGTTGTGACTCACACTTAAGAAAAACAGGGTAATTAGGACACGGTACACAGGGAAAGTGGTGGCTCAGTGGGAGAATTCTGGTCGTCTTCTGTGACAACAGAGTTCTGCTCCTGCCCAAACAACTCATACCTAATCGCAATCCATCCATCAGTGGAAGCTTCCATGTTGCTATGAAGCTTCCAGATTATGCCAGGCTTGGGAAAAAGACTGGAGAATTTACTTGCAAAAAATCAGCCAGTGAAACCTACAGGTCACAATAATCTGATCATAGGGATGACTTAGGGCCTGGCAACGATTTAGTCCATTTTGCGTAGGGTGCCCGGCCTGACTCCTGCTAACAACATATTCCCTCTGTCTTGTAATGGTGTCTGTCACACATAGTCATTAAAAAAAAGTCCACATTCAGCCTCACTTTCGTCACAACTAAACATGCCAGAAGATGCTTGATGTCAGAAAGGAACTATATACTGGTAATTTGTTTTATTTTAGAAAGAAAATAAAAACAAGTATAAACAAAAATCTTCACCTCTTTTGAGTCTATTCCAACGCACAGCAGCCCTAAAGGAAACCCCACAGAGTTTCCGCCATTGTCATCACCATGAATGCAGATTGCCGTGCTTTTCTCCCGTGGAGTAGCTTGTGGGTTCGAACTGTCAAACTCCTGCTTGAAAGCCAAGTACTTAACCACTGTGTCACCACGACTCACTACAAGGAATATTTCTTAACAGGAAAAGAGCAGAGGCTCTTACACCAGTCTTACCTAGAACATCAGCCAGGTTGGGGAACCTGGCCACTACAATCACATAAGTTTTTCTATCCAGATTTGCTGCTGATAGAAAAAAAAAATCCACAAATCCATAAATATGTAGGTGACTAAAGAGTCATTTTTTTAATTTCAAATTTTCCTCCTTTTTTTTTAACTAATAGTGTATGATAGTGAGAAAAGATTCTCACCACTGGACCAATTGGCAACATCAGGATGGATGGTGAACAGATTGAGATTGTTCACAGCTTTAGTCAGCTTGACTCCACAATCAACACTCTTGGCACCAGCAGCCAGGAAATTAAAAGATGAATTTGATGGAAAAGTCTGCTGTTAGGGACCCTTCCGAAGTACTGAAGAGCAATGGTGTCCTTCTGGAGACTAAAATGTGTCTGATACATCATTGCAATCACTTGTTATGCATCAGAGAGTTGGACAATGACTAGGGAGGATGGAAGGAGAACTGATGCCTTTGAGCTGTGGTGCTGGAGAAGAGTATTGAATGTACCATGGACTGCTAAGAAAACAAACAGGTTCATCCTGGAGAGGGTTAAACTGAGCTACTCCTTGGAGGCAAGGATTCCAGGGCTTCGTCTAACATACTTTGGTCATGTTGTAAGGAGAGACCGGTCCTTGGAGAGGGACATCATGCTTGGGAGGGTGGAGGGCAGGCTCAGGAGGGGAAGGCCCTCTATGAGGTGGATTGATTCGGTGACTGGGGTAGTTGGGATAGGTGTTTCGGAAACAGTGAGATTGGCACAGGACAGAGCAGAGTTTAGGGCTGTTGTACATAGGGTCACTAGGAGTCACAGCAACTCGATGGCACATAACAACAACATATGATAGTGACACATTCAAACAGCATGTAATACACAGCTTGATTTCTCATCTATTCGTATGTTGTTAGTGGCTGGCGAGTTGATTCTAACTCATGGTGACTTCATGGACAACAGAACAAAAAACCTGCCTAATTCCATGCCATCCTCATGATTGCTAATAATTACATTTATGTCGAGTCAGAACCGACACACGGCTGATCTTCCAGAGGATTTTCATAGGCTATCAATCACAGAGGAAGAGATTGACTTTTTAAAAGTGGGAGCCGTGAAGGTAAAATGATTTTCCAAAAGTCACTCAGGGCAGTATAAAAGCTCCAGGCTTGAGGTTTGTATATCTATCCTAGGTTCTTAATATACACTAAGTTGTACTATAGGCAACATACGATGGAAAGCATATGAAGGCAATGTCTTTTTCACATCTGGGTGAATATGCTAGGTTGTGCTGGGACAAAATCAGGCAGAGACAAGAGCAGGTCTCTGCCTTAGTATCAGGATATAACAGTTCTTAGAGTTAGGCAGCCCCTCTCTCGTGCATTTTTCCCCCTGCATGAGATATATTTGCGATGTTTAATTTATACCCCTGATCATAAAGTGATTGTATCACTAAAAAGGCTGTGATGTTGATTTATAATATAGTTGCCTGTGCCTGTTAATTAGAGAAATATCATTTGGCTTCCTACAGAGGAACAATAAATTATAGAGAAGGAGGAGGAAGGAGGGGCGAGCATCCCCCAAACCTATCCTGGTTACTCCTGTTGAGTCTTCTTTATGACTCTAAGCAATTTCATTCTACTGACATCAGTCACCTTGGGGGGGGTGGGGTGCGGGCGGATGTCATGTGAGTTGAGGAAGATGGGAAATACAGTAGAAAAAGAAAAATGGGAAGGTAAATGTGAAAATAATCTCAATACACATATTGGTGCCTATGAATATCTGTATATGCGTTCTGATGGCAGAGTAGGTAGAGCTGTGCTCCCAAACTCAAGGTAGTTAGTTCAAATCCACTCGCTGCTCCAAGGGGGAGGGGGAGAGGGGAAAGACAATCTCTTCCCATGCTGTTTCCAGCCTCTGCGAACCTGTTACAGAGTCAGCTGTGTGTCAGCTCCAACTGGACACTACATAACAACAACAGTCTGTGGAGTCTACTCAGCAGCAACTGGTCAGTCATGATGTGTTAGTATAATTCAGTTCATTCCAAATGACCTGCCTTCGAACGACACTCTCTTCCATGTCTAGGAGAAGGCATTTTCCTCTTTCTATTGACTCTGGACAAAGGTCCTTGTCCATTCAAACTTCTGTTCCTGAGATATCTCCATGTTGTTGGGCATAGATCTTATTTTGTTTCTACTTATCATTGCCAGTGGTGGTGATTTAGAGGTTATACTGCTTAGATGTTAACTCTGGGCTCAGTGGTTTAGATCCACTCAAATCAGTCCACTGTAGAAGATGAAACCACCTACTTCTATAAAAATTAAAGCCTCAGAAACCCTATGGGGAAATGATACTCTGCATTATAGGTTTGCTATGAGTTATACTCAGATCCACAATATACCTTTGTTACTCACAGTATGTATGTATGTATGTATGTACATACGTATGTATGTATGTATGTGTAAATTATTTTTTTTTAAAAAAAAAATGAGTCACTGAAAAAAATCTGCTGGCAAGGACCTCTCCAGACTACTAAAGAGGAATCATGTCACTTCAAAGACTAAGATGAGCCTGATCTAAACCATGTTCTTTCCCCCCCCCACCCCTAAACCATGGTCTTTTAAGTTGCTTTCTACACATCTGAAAGTTGGACAATGACTAAGGATAACAGAAGCATTGATACCTTTGAGTAGTGAAGTTGGAGAAGAGTACTAACTATTCCCTGGGCTGGCAGGAGAACAAATAGGTCTGTGCTGGAGAATATGAAACCAGAGTGCTCCTTGGGGACAAGGATGGTGAGAGTTGATCCTAGATACTTTGAACATGTTGTTAGGAGAGGTCAGTCCTTGGAGAAGGGCATCATGCTTGGAAAGGTAGAAAGCATAAGAGAAGACCAATGACAAGACAGACTGACAGTGAGTGTAGCAATGGGCTTAAATGTGTTGGACATGGTGAGGATGACACAGGACAGGGTAGGGTTCAGATTTGTAGTTCATAGGGTCACTGATGGCAGGAGACTCTACAGCACATAACAACAACATCATGACTTGTAACTAACTCTATGCCAAGAGGTTACAGCGCAAAAGAGATTGACCCAAAGCACAGCCTGTTAAAACCCAGGCATAGAGTGTAGGAATTACAACAAACATTTTGAGGAGATACAATGCAGTCCATAACATTCTATCCTGTTGTTATTGTTATGTGCTATTGAGTTACCTGTGACTCATAGTGACCCTATGTACAACAGCCCTAAATGCTACTCTATCCCTTGCCAATCTTATTGTCTCCAGCACACCTATCCTCACTACCTCAGTGACTGAATCAATCCATCTCATCGAGGATCTTCCTCTCCTGCATTGTCCCTCCATCCTCCCAAGCATGATATCTCACTTCAAGGATTGATCCCACCTTGAAACATGTCCAAAGTGCATCAGATAAAGCTTCAGAATCCTTGCCTCCAAGGAGCAGCCTGGCTTCACCTTCTCCAAGGCAAACTTATTTGTTCTCCTAGCAGACCATGGTATATGCAATACTCTTTTCCAACACCACAGCTCAAAGGCATCAATTCTCCTTCTATTATCCCTAGCCACTGTCCAGCTCTCTGATTCATAGCACACATTGCAAAGACTATGGCCTGAATCAGGTGCACCTTAACTCTTCAAAATTAAAGTCTTTCTCACATACAAAGCACATTCACCCCATCACATCATTTTAAAAGATTTAATCAACTCTTAGTCCCAAATCTCATCTTCTGAATCATCTATATATATGAGTGAAACTTAAGATGTATTCATATTGTGGCAAAATGCCTATTAAATTGTAAAATATGAACTATCTGCCTCCAAAGTACAATGTTGGGACAGACACAAGGAAGACATTTTTATTACACATGGGAGACATTGGTGGGAATAAAGGATAAAAGGCACCACCTAAGTCCAAAGAAGAACAAATTGCATTTGTTCTCAAAGCTGGAAAATCATCTCTTCTTTGAGACCATTTGAGGCAATGACCTTGCCCTCCAGACACTGAGGGTTGGACTTACCTTCTGGATTTTGGGGAAAAGTCCAGCCCTTTGGAACTGGACTTCAGCTCTGTCTTCAAGGCCCATTGGGTCGACAATTCTCTCCCTTCCATTTTGGGAGATCCTTAATCTCCTAGTTCATTTTAGTGGTAACCTCACCCTCTCAATCCTTGCCGATGCCAGTAAGGCAGAGGTCTACACTCCAGAGCAAAACTGTAAAAGATATGACTGTTTGAAACCTAGAAGGTTATAATCCTACACTTTGAGATCCAGGAAACCTCAGCTCTGTCCTTTGAAATCAAGAAGGCTTTGTTTCCCATGTTTTTCCCTACAGTTTTGATGATATCTGAGCTCCTCCAGGAACGGTATTTTCTTTTGAGGACAACAGATGTATCACCAGCGACCTGCTTCCCTGCCTAAAGAATTCCAAAAGGCAGCATCCTTTCTTTGCATTCTTTGGCTGTCCCTTTCAGTCCAAGTTGGTGGTTTTCTACAACAGCAGATGTTGCTATCCATTAGTCAGGCTTAGTCACTTAACCAAAGATTACGTAGCCACATCTTTGGTGAAAATCCTAGGATGTGTCCTCAGCTTGTATAACAAAGTTTTCTAAATCCTTAAGATTGGTTTTCATTTTGCACAATTCATTCTTTAGATTAGTTTTTAAATTGTAATTTGTGTGAGCTTACAAAGCAAATTGTTTTCTATTCAAACATTCATACACATTTTGTCAGTAACATTAATTACAATACCCACAGTTTAATCACACTCATCCCACTTCCTAGTTGCAATTATCATCTCTATTAATTCTCTACCCCTTCCTGCCTTCTTTAGCTTCTCCTTAGGTAAATGTTATTTTTTTTTTTTACCTTGTTGTTGTTGTTGTTAGGTGCCATGGAGTCGCATGTGACTCATAGCGACCCTATGAACAAAAGGCTTGAACATTGTTCGTACACAGTTTCCGGAGGCAAGCCACTTTGGAAGTGGATGCCGCTCCTGCTTCCAGATTTGTTTTAGTTGGGAAACTCCAGCAAACACTGTCCACCATGGGTAACCATTATCACATTTGGCACATCACTGTCCCAGTGTTCAGCATCACAGCAACCACGAGTTACCTCTGTACAGCAATGTACAGACCAGTGTTGTACCACCTAGAAGAATGTTTGACAGGAAAACAATTTGAACCCAGCCTGAGAGCCGCAGATTAAAATCACCCACCTTCGGCTTGGTAGCAAAGTCTTTTGACCTTATGTGGGTTTTTATGCTAAGAAGTGAGGGCCTGCTTGGTGTTACTGTTCACCCTAAAGGTCTATTATCAGGCTGCAAATTGAGCTATGGGGAGAGTTTTGTTCCAAGTTGAAGAGTGACTAAGGGCCGTAGACCGGGGGGCTCTCCAGCTTTTCAGCACACCAGTCATCCTAGTCTTTTAATTTTGTTCCACATACTCACCGTCATTTTATCCAGGATCTTCTACTCTGATCTCTTTTGGTGTGATCAACCGAGGTATCAGGGAGCCATCTAGTTCTAGGTTTCAAGGTCAGGGAAGTTGAGGTTTTCATTATCCATTAGTCATTTGGACAAATGTTTCTAATCATCTTTGCATGTCTTCCCTCTTTCTTGTTCTACACGGGAAAAGATGGGTCACGAGGTTGAATTCTGAGAATATCTCTTTTGATACAAACAAGACATTAAGCAAATGAGGGGATATTAAAGGGATCTATTGCCCTTTAATAAAATAATAATAAAAGAATGAAGTCATTAAATGAGTTCATCTTGCTCAGATCTGCAATCAACATTCTTGGCACCAGCCATCAGAATGTCAAAAGACAAGTCGCACTGAGGAAATCTGCTGTCAAGGACGTCTCCAGAGTGCGAAAGAGCAACAACAATGTCAGTCTAGAGACCAAGATGAGCCCAATCCAGACAATGAATAAGGATGACAGAAAATCCAATGCCTTTGAGCTGTGGTTCTGGCTAAGGGTGTTCAACGTACAATGGACTGCCAAGAGAACAAATATGTCTGTCCTGGAGAGGGTGAAACCAGTTTGTTCTTTAAAGGCAAGGATTTAGACGCTACATCTTATATGCTTTGGGCATATTACCAGGAAAAAGCGGTCCTTGAAAAAGGGCACCATACTTGAAAGGTGTGTCAGAGATGATGAGGCTGGCTAAGACAGGGCCAGGTTCAGAGCATAAGGTTGCGATGAGTCATAGCTGACCCAACACACATAATAACAATAAACATCACCAAAATTAAAGCCAGGAGCATAGCAGGGTTTGGGGGGGGCGGGGGCGGCGGGGGAAGGGGGTTACAGTCTCTGTCCTGAGAACCTCTTAGACCTAAAGGAAGAATTATGATACATCTCTCCAAGATTAGGCAGTTCACAGCTGTTAGAGACAAGAATCTTGTTCCAGAACTGACCGAGAAAGTAAGCCTTCTCCTGAACTGTTTAACCTGAATGTGGACTTTTAGGTTCCTAAACTATAAAAAAATAAATTTATCTTTGTTAAAGATATTCACTTACGGTATTTTTGTCATTATAGGGTTAGACAACAAAGACAAGTATATTTATAAAACGTAGTATTTCAATAATTTCACACGTGCAATGTTGTGACATTAATTGTAATCAGCATGTTAGAAAAAGTTCACTGTTTTTAAATCCATCTCTTTTCTCTTCTGCTTTGCTATTGTTTTAGGCACTGCCAATTCAAGTACAACTCGGAGAGACCTTGTGAATGACAGACCTGAACCCTGTCCTATCCTGAGCCATCCTCATAATCTCCGATACACTCAAGCCCATTGCTGCAGTCACTGTGTCAACCCACTTGGTTGAGGGTCTTTCTCTCTTTCGCCATTCTTCCACCTTTCTAAGCATAATGGCCCTCTCCAATGAATAGCCTCTCCTAGAAACATGCTCAAAGTGTGTGAGACGGAGTTTTATTATCTTTGCCTCCAAGGATTGCACTGGCTTCACCTTGTCCAGGACATATTTATTTATTCTTTTGGTAGTACATGGGATATTTAGTACTCATCTCCAATATTGCAGCTCAAAGGCATCAATTCTTTTTCTATCATTTTAATTCACTGTCCATCTCTCAGATGCACAGAAAAGACTATGACCTGAATAAGGCACACCTTAGTTCTCAAACTAACATCATTGCTTCGCAAAGATTTAGAGGGAAGTCTCTGACTGCAGACATCCCCAGTGCAACATGTGTCCTGATCTCTTTACTACTAGTACCAGGTGTATTGACTGTGAATCCAAATAAGATGAAGTCATTGAAAGTTTCCATCTAGCATGATGTTTCCTACTGGTCCAGTGGTGAGAATTTTTGTTTTCTAGACATTGAGATGCAGTCCATATTGAAGACTGTAGTCTTTGATTTTTCTATAGCAAGTGCTTCAAGTTCTCACTTTCAGCAATCAAGGTTGTGTCATCAGCACAACAAAGGTTATTATTGTGTTTTCCTCCAATACTAATGCCACATTCTTCTTTATAGAGTCCAGTTGCTCTAATAATTTGCTCCACACACAGAATGAATAGGTGTGGAGAAAGGGGAAAAATTTTAAAAAAATTATGAAAAAAATGATTCTTTTATTATTTTTGTGTGTATGTACCATCAAATTGGATCTGACTGACACAGGAGAAGATTGCCCTTCCTTCTGCAGCAGAGCAACTGGTGAATTTGAACCATGTACCTCTGGGATTGCAGTGCAGATTCTTGCCACCCGTCCACCAGAGCTCCTAATTAAAGAGTTTTAACTGAAGAGGTGAAGGCTGAAAGCCACCCTGAGACACCTCAGGAGAAAGTCTTGATTATCTACCCACTTCCCAAAAAACCAGTCATTAAGCATTCTGGAGAGCACAGCGGCACTCCAGAACAAATGGCATCTCCATGAATTAGACTACACCCTACAACACATTAGTTTTACTTTCTGCCCTGAACGAGGAGAAAGGGTACCCTGAGTAAAGACTTTTCTTAATGCATGAGTGTATGTAAAGAAACAAATGTAAATAGATACCTTTTTGCTTTCACTTTAGGAAACTTGTATGTATAGGAATCTTCTGGCTTTGATTTTAATTTTTCATGCATATTTTTGGTCTTATTTTATCACAAAATATGATCTCAGAGGCTGAAAGAAGAGAATACCAAAGGAATGTCTCTCGGTGTTTCATTGACTTTGCAAAGACATTTGACGGTGTGGATTATAACAAATTGTGGCTGAACTTAAGAAGAATGGGAATGAACACTTGACTGTGCTCTTGCAAAATGTATACTTGAACGAGGAGGCAGTCATCAGAACAGAGCAAGGAAAAACTGCACGGTTCAAAATCAGGAAAGGTGCACACCAGGGATGCATCCTATGTCCATACCATTCCAATCTATCTGAGGAACATATCATGTGGGACGCTGGACTTTAAGAAGAGGATTGTGGCGTCAGGATTGGAGGAAGATTCATCAACCACCCGTACTACACAGATGATACAATATTGCTTGCTGAAACTGAGGAGGACCTAAGATATTTGACGCAGAAGGTCAAGGATTTCAGCCTTCAATATGGA
>NW_006399951.1:2898513-2900053 GCF_000299155.1 Elephantulus edwardii | reverse complement strand
TCTCTCTCTCTCTCTCTCTCTCTCTGTTTGCTAGTTGCAATAGTGAAATTATACTTGCATTGATTCTCTCTGGGTTCAGCTTCCCCTTTCCTGGGCCTCTGCAGTGTTCATTATCTGTATATTTTCTTTCTATACTCCCTATCTCCACCTCAACCCCATTACTTTGTTACTCTCCTATTTTCACAATAGCAGTCTTGGGCAGTATTTGTCTTTCTGTGACCAAGTTATTTCATTCATCATAATGTCTTCTAGACTCACCCATGTTCTGTAGCATTTTAAGAATTGTTTGTTCTTTAATGCTGCACAGTATTCTGTAGTGTGAACGTACCACAGCTTTTCTCTCCCTTCATTTGCTGATGGGCATTTTTTAAAGTACTAGTTCTGGTGGCCTAGTGGCAAGAAGCTGCGCTGTAATCCCAAAGACACATCATTTGAGGCTAGCAGCCACTCTGCAGGAGAAGGATGGGCAATGTTCTCCTGTGCAATTAACTGACTCTGAAAACCTGCTGGAGGGTCAGCTGTGGGCTGATTCCAACTCTACGATATACAACAGCAGCAATGAGATATTTTATCTGTTATTTTCAGATTAGTCTTTAAAATCTGCTGTGTATGTTTAGACTTTCAGCAAAGGTGTGCAAAGAGTGAAAGTGCATAGGGATGTTCAAGTCTGACCTCTGTTAACTTCACAAAGGATAGCAGTCCCCATCAATAGTACAAAATCTTTCCTATCAGTACAAACATAGCCTTCACGCTCCTGTACCTACTTCTATCAATTCCAACACCAACCATACTGTTATCTGCTGTGTCTCAAACCTGTTGCAATGGACATAGATCTCATAGAACCATACTCAGAGTTATGGCATTTATTTCTAGAACTTAATAGGTCATAATTAAAATTGTTAATAAGACACAATTACTCAGTCAAGTATCTTTCCTAGTGTTTGCAGGCTCTTGAGTTTCACCTTTAGCTTCATGGCTTAGGTCAGTGTTACAAAGTTCTCTTAGTCCTAAAAATTATAAGATACCTCTTCAGTCCTCCAACAAATTTGGACAAAGGTTTCAGGCTCTATGTGGGAAGCTGTCACAAGTCATCTCTGTCTTGTGTTAGTCTCTGATTCTGTGCTGAAACTGCCATTGCTCTTATGTGGGTCCTGGTATGACTGGCCCAGGATTCTCTGGACCCAAAGGACATGCTCTGTAACCTGTGCTTCCTCTTCCTGGCTGGTAGTGAGTTTAGCACCTTTGCTGCTAAGATAGCTCAATCTAAACTTGGTAGAAAAGGAAAAAATGATCAGTCCAATAATTATCTCTTTATATATACACCTTATTTTATGTTTATGCCTAGTCATGGCATAAAAAACAAAGGAAAATCACAGGAAAGCCATTTTTTTACTATGTTGAAGAAATTCCCCTCTAATCCCATTTTGTTGAGTGCTTTAATCATGAAAGGGTGTTGGATTTTATCAAATGCTTTTTCTGCATCAAGTGATAGGACCATACGGTTCTTGCTCTTTGCCTTGTTGATGTGATGAATTACATT
>NW_006399951.1:2886939-2892905 GCF_000299155.1 Elephantulus edwardii | reverse complement strand
AAAAAAAAAAGGAAAGCCATTTTTAAAAAGCAAAACACAACCCTCACAACACTATAATAGGTCAAGGTGGACTAACATATTTCAAATGGTCTACATACAGCCTTGGGTGCTAGAGTTTGTCCTATTGAAACTCTTGCTCGAAGGGTACTTCCTCTTGGAACCTAACAATAAAGGAGGCCCACAGGAGGAGAAGCAAGATGCTGGCCAACAGCCTGAGCTGAACTCTTAACTGGTAGCCAGCACCAAAATTTGCCAGTGAAATGAGTAAGCCATCTGCAAAATTATTCAGGCCATGGTCTTTCCCATCATTTGCTGTGCCTCTGAGAGCTGGACAATGAATAAAGATGACAGAAGAAAAAATGATGCCTTTCACCTGTGGCGTTGGAGAAGAGTACTGAACATCCCATGGGTTATCAAAAGAACAAATAAATAAATATGTCTTGGAGAAAGTGCAGCCAAACTGCTCTTTGGAGGCGAAGGTGGCAATTTTTCAGCTTTCATACTCTGGGCATGTTGCTAGGAAAAGCTATTCCTTGGAAGAGGACGACATGCTTGGAAATGTACAGGGCCAACAAAAGAGAGGAAGACTATTGGCAAGATAGATATTATTAGATAGATAGGCACAGTCTCTGTAGCAATGAGCTCAAGTGTGTCAGATTTGATGAAGATGGCACGGGATAGAACAAAGTTCAGGTCTACTGTTCACAGGGTCACTGTAAGTTGTGCTTGACTCATCAGTATCTAACAACAATAAAAACATATTCATTTAGCTGTTGTTGTTGTTATGTGCCATCGAGTCGCCTGCGACTCATAGCGACCCTATGTGCAACAGCCCTAAACTCCGCTCTGTCCTGTGCCAATCGCACTGTCTCTGACACACCTATCCCGATCACCCCAGTCACTGAATCAATCCACCTCATAGAGGGTCTTCCCCTCCTGCGCTGTCCCTCCACCCTCCCAAGCATGATGTCCCTCTCCAAAGACTGGTCTCTCCTCACAACATGTCCAAAGCTGTAGGCACCAAAAATTATTAGATATCATCCTGTGTACCATTCTCTGAATTTTTACTTTTAAACACCATGGATACAACCATGTACACATGATGTCGTTTTCATGACACTAAGGGGAGCAGCAATGCATGAGGACCCAGGATTAGCTGAAGAGAAACAGTCAACACCAGTGGGGATAGAGAGAAAAAGCAAGAATACTACACACAGTAGTATTAACATAGTTTTGTTAACATAGTTTTACATAGTTTTCTTAACATAGTTTTCTTCTCTAGAGAATTGCCAACTACTAGGCTAGATTAGAGGAGGTATCCTTAGCATCAGAGAGCTGCTCTCCTAGTTTCTAGATACTGTACTTTATATCACAGTATCTGTCATTTACTATATAGAAAGGCCTTATGGCATCATTCATTTATCCATTCATTAACTCACCTAGCTCCCATGATAACTCTAAGAAAAACATTAAAATTAGCTAAGTTGGTCTCTTCCTTTAGAATGCTTCCAATTAATGACCTCAAAAGTAGACTCATCATCCAAAGTCAAATGAAATATTAAAGCACAAAGCCCTGGGGGCCCAACTTAGCCTAAAAACCAATAAACCACTGAATCGCACGAGAGTGACAAGAAAAACCAGAGAATGGCTTCTAATCTCCATCTCTTCATCAACTCCAAAAACATCTTTTTCTTTTTTTTTTAACTCAACTCATCCATTCCCTTCTAGTCAGAGCCAACTCTTAACTAATCTTCAAGCAATTTACAGAGATTGTACATCATAGAGGAGGAGTCTGTTTCTCTTTTTCTTGAGCAGCAGGTGGATTTGAACCACCTGTCTTGGAGGTTTTTATCCACTGTGCCACCAGAGTTCCCCTCTCTATGTCTAGAGTATCTTGTAAAGATTTTTCCTCAAGATTGGAAACACTATGAGGCCATTCTGCCCTAGTCTAGAAGTGATGTCTGTTGGCTTGGCTTTTCAATGTGTTCAGAGCCAGAGTGAGATTCTTGTACACTGCTGCTAGTAAGTGCTGGGCCAAAGCACTTCCTCTTCCTTCAACCTCTAATAGACACATCCAAATGGAGTCCTCTGCTGAGCAAATACACACACACAGACTCTCTGGTTGAGTGGCTATGGAGAGAGGATGTGGTGTGAAATGAAAATGAAGGGTAAACTCTCCCAATTAATTCCATACAGTAAAACCCAAATGCAAACAAAGCAGTGCGGTAGCGCTCTACATCCTCAGTCTAGAACCGATTAACTCAGGAACAAGTTTAATCCTTTGTTGAAAAAAGAAAAACAAACCAAATAAAAACACTGGCCTTTCCTTCTTCAAGCAGCATTCCTTCCAAGAAGCTACGTTCCAATACTTTGTGCAAATGCCCACACTCGGCTCTCCACCTCTCTAGTCTTTAAGTTATCATAAACACTTACCATTTCATAAAAGTTTTACACATGATTTCTAAGCTGCCAGAAATGTACAGTGCACACGCCTGCCTGCTTCAGCATGTTTTATAAACATAACAAGCTGTAGCAACCACCCCAGATGTTTCCACAGCTTAATTTTTTTTTCATAATTTAAAATCTGTTCAACCTCATGGCTTTTTTTTTCCCTGCGCACATTTCAACTGTAAAAAAGGAAACTGAAATATTATTCATGTGGTGCTATGCTGTTACACCTAATTTCTTCTCAAGTTCACACTAAACTGAAATGTCTCTAGGAACCTTAAAAAAGGCAACAGCCGAGAGAGTGAGGAAATATGTCAAGGACTTGTAAATAAACAGCTGGCTTCCAACATATGGATTTTCTTCTATATTTTCAGGTGCCACACTCCTCCATCCGTATCTGTCAGCCCTGCAGCGTGCAGCATAATTCAACTGTAATTGATAATGTAAAGGCAGATGGAGCGGACTGTCAGCTCCCCCTTGGGTCTCTGGGGACACTGCAGAAATCAAAGCAGATGGCCCAATTGCATCTTCTTTATGTGATGCGGCAAGTGCCTCTGTCTGCAGGATAATGGATCATTACGGCCTGCTGTGTACAAACACCAATATGCTTTTAAATCTGGTTCTCAAGCTGATGAAAAAGCACTATATTTCATATTAATTTGTGAAGCTACACTTAACAAGGTCCACTGTTGTTAATTTACGATTTGGAAGAGGGGGAGAAGGGAGACTTGCCTAGAGCCCTCTCTCCTCCCTCCTCCCCTCCCCCTACTGTGTGGCTTTCTCTTAGCCCCTCCCCCGCCAGCCTTGTCTCTCCTGAAGCCAACAGTGGTCAGTTGGAAGAACAAGGCCTTCAGAGCTGCTGTCGGATATTTAATCTGTGAGTAGCGTTCCAGCAATGAGAAGTTTGCTGCCCTCGTCACTGTGTGGAAGGCGGGGATAGGACCTCATTGATGCCTCTCAGAATGTGATGAAGTGACTTAGAGACATGTATCTCCAGACCATCTCTTGCACCTTTTCTGCTTCTCTGGGAAGGAAAGAATCAGGAAGCTCAGAGCCCAACTTGTCCAATCACAGCTTTCAATAGGAAAGACACGTTACTGCAAAGAGCTGGAGTCTTGAAGTGGCCTGATGCTAGGAACCACAGTACAACAGGGTGGACGCAGAAGATCATGTATTGTCTCACAGTCTGGGAGCCAAGAGGGCATGCGCTCCAGGGAGAAACCCTGGCTTGGCAGCCCTAGTCGAGTCCTTGTATTGTTGGCTCTGAGAAAAATCTCCCTTCCTTAAGTCTCTCTCTCCCTTGCTTGTATCTACTTTCTCCTTTATAGTGATGGGGTGGTATTTGTCAGTTCAGAATTCTCTAAACATATATTAGTTCTGAAACTATAGTTAAATACTTATAAAACTAATAGCAGTTTTCTCCAGCTTAAAAAACTAGTTACTTTGTCTTTGTCTTTGAATTCTTTTGCCTCTTTCTTTAATCATATGAAGATTAAAGATTAAAATTATTTAATCATTTAACTGTCCATTTACTGGGAAAGGAAATGCATCTTTCCTAAACCAGCATTTACCTCTTTTAAACTGTTTTTCTCAGTCATATGTGTATTTTATTTATATATATAAATAGTGTATATATGCTATATAGTGTATATACTATATCGTGCATATACGATATAGTATATATAATATAAACTATATATTATATATACACTATATATACTATATAAGTATATATATAAAATAGGTTTCCAGTTTACTAGTACTTATATGTGAACTGTTCTTTACAAATGTAGAAATTCTATAACAAAAGTGTATTGTTAAGTAAGTTAGTATCTAACCCTAGCAAACCTAGTGACCCCTCCCAGATGGGGAGGTACTTTTTGAGGGGAATTTCTCTGTCCTCCCAGATCTGTAATAAAGTGCTTATGGATATTGCAATCTTATTGGCAAATGACCATGAAAAGAACCCCTTATGCTCAGTAACAATTGCACTGCTCAGAAAGGATGAAATTTAGGATCCCTTGATCTGGTATTCCTTGATGAACATAACAAAAGAAAGCCTGTGTTTCCAAAAAGGGTCTTACTCACCCGCACAGAACTAGGATACAACAGTTACATCAGTTGCTAAGGATTTTCTTCATTTAAACTCCAGAAACTAGTCTGCACTCAGGTTTTGTGTGGAGCTAAGTCACAGTAATAAGAAATAGTAAATCATGACAAAATTTTTTAATTGTGGTGTGTTCTTCCCCCCCCTCTTCCCAACAGCCAAATTTTTCTCTTCTCCAAAAACTCAGAAATTTTTCCAGTTCAACCTGCTTCATCATGTGGCTCACAATATCAAGAACCAAGTACTGTCCACACCCATCTCTGTCATGGTGGCTGTGGCTGGGAGTGGGGGGAGGGGGGTGTTGGCTGAAACCATACATATGGGGAGCTCAGCAAAGCAAAATAAATCTTTCACCCCTTCTGTCTAGGTGCAACTATAACATCCATCCAAATTTTATTTCACAAGGTAAGTATCAGGGTTTTTTTAGTCTTCCTTCAGATGGTAAATAATAGACGTATCATTCCTTCTGCATGCAAATGGAAACAAAAATAAAGTTACATATGGCAGCTCTCAAATGCATTTTCCCCTTACAAGCACGAATTCATGATGCAATAATCATAAATTAGACACATTACTCGTTACCCATTTACTAAGTGTTGGTGAAAGTATAGAAGAGTTCAGGGTTTTCCACTAAACATGTTTATGTCTTGACTGCTCAGTCAAGGGAGTCTGTGTCCCCCAGAATCCCAGCGTTAGAAGATGATAGGAAGAAACAATCTCTTTGGAATATTTTGGACATCAGTTAGAGTCACTAGTGTTGCTAGTTAAGATTCCCAAGCCCTCTGCTCTAATCTTTTTTTAAAAAAGCACTATTTCCTATCTATAGTCTATTGAAAAAAACAAAATAAAGTTCCCTGTATGCGCACATTCTCTGTTCCTTTAAAATACTGGTGATCCTCTGATCTTAATTATTTTTCACATTTGTTAAAAAATTAGATGAGTCACTTCAATAATCCTGCATTTAGTACAAGGCATTCTTAGTACTTTTCCCTCACAAGATGCATTCATTCATCCATGAATATTCCCAGCTCACATATGTTGAATGTCTTTATGTGCCTGTGTCCTTCCAATTTGACTACTTTAAAATTATTTATTTGTTCTAGTGTGTCTTCAATCCAGAGAGATGTGAAGCATTCCCTCTCTCCAAATTTACAGAAAGAACTGGTGTTGCTAATATCCTGATATGGACTTCCCGCTTCAGAAATGGGGTGGGGTGGGGGGGGAAGCGTAAATTTCTCTTCTTTATGGCTTTAAAATTTCTTTAAAACTTCGTTGCAAATGCTATATGGTGCTACTGTTGTAGAATGAGGCTGGCATCGGGGTGGGGGTAAGACTGAGAAAAACTGGATGAAATATGTTTACGGCATTGAAGTCTATGGGGGAGAGAATAGTTTAAAAGTATTATATTTTA
>NW_006399951.1:2859585-2886652 GCF_000299155.1 Elephantulus edwardii | reverse complement strand
CAAAACAAAACTTTGTCACATACGGTAATGCCAGCTACAGGAAACTAAATAAATGTCAGCACACGTATTTTGGAACACTCAAGTCAAACTGAAAATTTATCCTTTTTTATTTTTTTCATCCTTTTGAAACTCAGCACTTAACAAAATTGTAGGAAGTTCAAAACTTTCAGCCAGTCCCCCTGAGAAGGATATGGCCATCTGATTCCATAAAGATTTACGGCCATGGAAATCCTATCAGGAGGTTCTCCTCTGCCCAACGAACTCACTCCAAGCTGCATTTGGCAATGTGCTTGATTTTGTACTTTAGCTCAAGAAAGGGTGTCTAAGTTTGTCAATGATTTAAAAATTGAACATGTAACAAGTACAGGCCACTGTGATGAACAGGAGTAGGTCTCCTCCTTTCAAAACACACTAATGTACAACTTTAAAGAGCAAGCATAAATTAAGAGAAATTGACATATATAACCTAGGACACCTCTGCCTCAATCTCATAGGTCCCAGGTTCAGTGGGATCTCTCAAAAGAAATGCAGATGAACAGGTAACAGATAGTGAATAGGTAACTGAGCACAACAGGTAACTAAGAATAGGTTACTTCTAAGTCTACATTTCCTCCCCTTCAGTCAACAGATTCAATGAGCATTTGTTTAATGAGCATTGATGATTCAATTCTTACCATAGCCTTCTTCATTCAGAAAGAGAACAGAAACACCTTTGACAAAAATGGTATTCTAGCACAGATATGTTTAGCTCCATTCTACTCTTTCAGATCCACCAACCTGTAGAGACAGGTAGACAGTAAAGGAGTCATGAGGAGTAAGTCTGGAGTGCATCCCTGATGACTTTTGTCTCCAATACCCACCTTATTACTATCACTGTTTGTGTTTTGACTTGTTCAACATTTTTCATAATATTGTTGATTGCCTTCAAGTCAAGCATGATTCATAGCGACCCTGCGAACAAAAGGCCTGAAGCCTTTCTACAACTTTCAACATTTATCAAAGTTCATAGAGTTTCTGGATGCATGCTATTTAGGAAGTGGATGCCACTTCTGCTTCCATGTACAAGTCATTTTTAATGTAAGAGTGTTGATCATGGTTCCCAATCCACTTCCATTTCTAATTTTGTTTCATCACTTTAACAGATGCTCAGTATCTCCCAAGTGTTGGGTCTTCCTTCTCACTTCCTCGCATTGCTATAAAATTCTGACCTCTACTAAAACCCACTGGAGGGTCAGCTATGGGTCAGTTCCAACTCGACAGTACACAACAAAAACAATATGGTAGTAAGGAGTTATACTGCCAACCCAAAAGCAAGGAGTTCAAATGCACCAGTTTCTCTACAGAAGAAAGATGGATAATCTCCTGCGCAATTTGCTGCCTCTGAAAATTTGTTAGAGAATCAGTTGTGAGTCAGTTCTTACTTCAATGTACATAACAATGGCATTGTACAGCAGTGCTACATACAACATAGAGAACTGTACCGCTAGCCCAGAGGTCTCATCTTGCAGGCAGTTTGAATGAACCAGCAGCTCTGCAGGAGAAAGATGAGAAATCTCATCCCTTATGATATACACCCCAAGAAACCCAATGGAAGCTCAGCTATGAGTCAGAACTGACTGGCAACAATGAGTTCTAATATTTGCCTATTAACACACTTCACTTGAATGAGACAATATTTGCTTAATGAAAAACAACAACCGGCACAAACCAACCAACCACCAACACCAAAAAAACTTCATTCCGGTGGTGTACTCCAGAGGGAGTTGTTCTGCCAAACTTAAAGGCAGGCATTTCAAATCCACCACTGACTTCCTGAGAGAAAGAGAATCTCCTCCAATGTGATTTACCATCTCTGAAAACCCTCTGGAGTGTTAGCTATGAGTCAGTTCCAACTCTGTGACAGTGAGTGAGTTCCAAATGAGTTTTTAAATTTTTTGAGAGCTGGTGAATCAGAGGCACCTGGTGTTTATAAATAAAGTGTTCTGAAAACAGAGCCTCAAGTCCATTTTAAAGTCTTGACCTGTGTCTGGGATCCATGTGGAATTTTTAAAGATTTTTTTTCCCCCCTAACAAGAGTTTCTCAACACTCATTGCTGCCCTTACCATATATCTTAAAGGAGATAGTTTTCCTCTGAGGTCTGGCAGATCATGGTATCATGTGTTTATTGTTCAAAATGTCTTTCACAGCCCCTGGCTTTGACTTTCACTACATGAATGAATGGTCAGGAACCTGAGATAGGATGTGTACACACTAATTATTACAGGATTGATTTTTTCCCCCACCCCACAAGTTTAACTTGAGCAAGATTAGCAGCAAAGGTGAGAATCTTATTACTAGCAGGGAAGAGGATGCAAGTCCTCTGGGACCAGTATTTCCTGTGCTGTGGAACCTATGGAACCTACATGAAAGTAACAGCAACCTGTTGAGATTCAGAGATTACATGAGACAGAGCTGACTAGTGACTGCTGCCCCACAGCCTTTGCCCAAGCTTGTTGGAGGACTGAGGGGAAATGCCATAATTGGCATAATTTGTAACAGCGATTTAAGTCAAATAATGCTGAAAGTCAAAGGGACTGCAAGTGCACTTGAGAAGCTGTCATTATGCGATACAAGGAATTGTATCTTGTTGTCAACCTGAATAGTATCCTGTTAAGTCCCTTAGTAAAGCCCAATCTGAATTGTAACCTGTTAAATTCCTTGGTAAATGTCATACTTGTGACTATGGTTCTGGGAGATCTGTGTGGTCATTACAACAGATTTTGGGACCAGCAGCAGAGCAGTACAATTGATGTTGGGATTAGTCGAGTAGGTGCAGGAGTACAGAATCATGTTGGACCTTATTAATTTTGTTATCCCCACAACAACTGTTGTTGTGGGGACAGTTCTGCTTGTGAAGCTAGTAAAGGTCAGATGTGGATGGTTTTATGCTGCCTTCACTCTTTATACTCAGGTGCAGGATATCAAAATCTCTTGTATACCCAGATTATCTTTATTCTATAGTTAAAGAGATACAAGATGTGATAGCTTATACTGACAGGGTTCTGGTGCATAGCATTACCAACTTTTCTCTATAATGGACTGTCAGAAACAGAAATGACCAAAAAGCATTTTTTTTGTCACAGATTAACCAAGAAACCTGTGCTGTGATCATCCTGTAATAAACTGAAGAACATGTATATTTGCAATTATATACTTGTAATTAATCCTGCAATTTCATGTGTAGGTTATCTACCAATCCCCAATACCCTCACTCTTGGGGTCCTGATTATCTTTCAGCTAATTATATTTGGTAACCTCCAATTCTTGTTCTAACTGAACAACACCAAAAATTCTTTTTTCATTATTCTTCATTTCCTGTTCAGTTGGTCATTTTCACTCTGAATGTGGACATCTACCCAATCTGTACTATTTCAATTTTTCAATAAGCTTCTTTAACTTTGACTTTAAGTAGACTTTGTAATGTTGCTTGATAACAAATCAATACTGAGACAATACTTCTACCACTTTAGACTTTACACAACACTCCTTCAAGCATTATTTCAAAATATATTGTTTTACTTTCAATTGAAGTATGTTCTTCATAAATGGGTAAAATAAGACTCTTGGTGATCTAACCAGTTTAGAAAGCACTCAAGTCATCTAAGAAAGCAGAATGAAAGCCTTGGTCTTGTGTGTCTTGAGAGTAAGGGCTCCAAAGTTGGATTTGTATCCTTAGACTTGTGCTTCCTGTTTTTGTGATCTCTGGTTAGTTATTGGTGATGATGTTTCTGTACATCAATTTTCCTCATCAGTAAAATGGGGGTGTGACAATTGTTGTTGTTATGTGCCATCGAGTCATTCATGACTCATAGCGACCCTATGTACAACAGCCCTAAACCCTGCTCTATCCTGTGCCAACCGCACTGCCTCTGACACACCCATCCCGATTACCCCAGTCACTGAATCAATCCACCTCATAGAGGGTCTTCCCCTCCTGTGCTATCCCTCCACCCTCCCAAGCATGATGTCCCTCTCCAAGGTCCTGTCTCTCCTTGCAACATGCCCAAAGTATGTCAGACGGAGCCCCAGAATCCTTGCCTCCAAGGAGTAGCTTCGTTTAACCCTCTCCAGGATGAATCTATTTGTTTTCTTGGCATTCCATGGTACATTCAATACTCTTCTCCAGCACCACAGCTCAAAGGCATCAATGTTCCTTCTGTCCTCCCTAGTCATTGTCCAACTCTCCGATGCATAACAAGTGATGGCAAAGACCATGGCCTGTATCAGATGCACCTTAGTCTCCAGAGAGACACCATTGCTCTTGAGTACTTTAGAGAGGTCCCTAACAACAGACTTTCCCATTGCAATACGTTTTTTTAATTTCCTGGCTGCTGGTGCCAAGGGTGTTGACAGTGGAGCCAAGCAAACTGAAGTTGTGAACAATCTCAATCTCTTTGCCATCCACCCTAATGCTACCAATTGATCCAGTGGCGAGAATCTTTGTCTTCTTGACGTTGAGCCTTAGTCCATACTGAAGGCTGCAGTCCTTGACCCTCTGCAGCAAGTGCATGAGGTCCTCCTCAGTTTCAGCAAGCAGGGTTGTATCATCTGCATAACGCAGATTGTTAATAGATCTTCCACCAATCCTGATGCCATAATTCTCCTCATAGAGCACAGCCTCCTGGATAATCTGCTGTGCATACAGGTTGAAAAGGTATGGAGACGGGACACATCCCTGGCATACACCCTTCCCAATTTTGAACCATGCAGGTTACCCTGCTCTGTTCTGACGACTGCCTCTTGGCCCAAGCATAGGTTTCACATTTGCATATATAAATGTCTCAGTGTAATGTGAACATATAGAGAGAAAGCAATAAGGGGAATAGTGGTTTCCACTGCTATTATCCTTAACAGTATTTTTTCTGCATAACTGGACCTATGACTGAACATAAAGAATCTTAGGCATTTTTATGAGAGAACCATTCAACTGAGTAGCTATGGCTGCAAGCATCTTAAGAGAATTTTAAATTTTTTTTTTCTTTTTTACAGTGAAGTGAGACTTCTCTTTTGCTGCAATGGGACATTATGGGTATGCATCCCATCCCCCTCACCACCCCGCCCCCATATGATAGCTTAGAAAATAAACTCTGTGAAGCTTAAAGTAGAATTCTAACTAATAGGAAGAAAGTCAAACACAGAACTTCTGTCGAGGTAATGATGGTTCAGCGGTAAAGTTCACACCTTCCACAAGGGACACCAGGGGTGGACTCCTGGCCAACGCACCTCAAGCACAGTTAGGACCAGCCTGTCAACGAAGTCTTGTGGGTAGCCATGATGTTGAAAACATTTCAGTGAAGCTTCTAGACTAAGCCAGACTAGGAGGAAAGCCTGGTGGTCTCCTGAAAACCTGAGCCACAGCATTTTAATCTGCAACTGATCGTGGGATGATACAGGACCATGCGGTGTTTTGTTCTGTTGAGTGTGGGGTCCTCATGGGTCAGCAGCAGCTAACACCAGCACCACGTCTGTGAAAGAGGAGCAGAGTCAAGCCCGTATTTAATGTGAGAGCACAACTACCAGTGCTGCCTATTTATCCCATTCAGAGAAATATGTAAAGAGTATGCTTTGGTGGCCTAGTGGCAAGAAGCTGCACTGCAATCCCAAAGGAACACAGTTCAAAACCACCAGCTACTCCATAGGAAAAGGATGGATAATCTCCTCCTGTGCTATTAACTGCCTCTGAAAACCCGCTGGAGGGTCAGCTATGGGTCGGTTTTGACTCAACTGTACACAACAACACACTCTATCATAGCCTGGATATGTTCACATGTTTCTCAATACAATTTCTCTGGCCTCTCCATTTTACTGTGAAAGCTGTAGTCATAAGATTGTGATTTCTTTGCTTCCCTCTGGGCAATTTTACAGAAATTTTAATGATCATTTTGACCATTCACTTGTTAGAAAGGTCAGAAATTCTAACTCACCAATGGTCTCCAGGGAGAAGATTGGAAATCTGCTTTTATAAAAATGACAGACACCACTGTGAGGGCAGTTCTATTCTGTCCTACAGATCACAATTTCTTTATTACAATGAGGTTTCCACAGCCATTGATTTCCCCAGAAGACCAACATGATGTTGGGGTTGATTGGTCATCTATCTTTTTACAGATAAGATAATGAAGGTCCAGAGAGAAGCCTGCATTCTGTGATTTGGGCTGCTGAGGTAGAGAGCAGAAATCAGGAGACCTTCTAGGTAGCCCAACACATCAGAAAACAGCCAGAGGCTCCAACACTAACAAGGGAAACACAGGGGCTGTTCATTTTCTAATGTAAATTCTAGGTGGGACCAAGGGAAGCCAGAGGGAGGGAGAGAACAAATTGGATGTAATCAGAATCAGATTCAAGATAAACTGTTAATGGTTAATAGGGTCAGCCACCCAGGCAGCAGGCCGACCTGGAATTTTCCACTCTCACTCCGCAGGCCGCTCACTGCAGAGTATCTGTGCGCTAGCTCACCATTCAAGGCACCAGTTCCTGGGAACGAGAGAAAGTTAGAAAAATAACAGCAGTCACTTTCCACTTTAAAAAAAGGCACAATTTCAGATGAATTCTCCTGAGTTCAGGAGGGAGATGGAAAGAATAAGAGCAATAAGTAATAATGGCCATTTCCCATTTATCAGAATTGCTGACCAGCATTGCAGGTTACCTGTGCCATTCACGCGTAAAGAACTTGGACTGTATCATCTCATGACCCCTTACTCACAAACACCTTAGGAAAGAAATTGACAGTTCTTTTCTTTCAAAGGAAAATTTGCCATAGTGTCGATTTTCACTCAGGGAGATCCCATTGCGTGTCAGAGTAGAACGGGGCTCCACTGGGATGTCAAGGGTTGCTCTTTCTTTCACTTGTCTCTGTGTGAACTTGAACCTCCAATTATCAGATTCAAGGAGGAAATACCGGAGTCCTGAGGCGAGAGGGACTCAGGTAAGGGAAGGCTCTTGGGCAGAGCTGCACAGCCCTTAAGGGCATTGACTGTGCTGCCTAAACCCATGGGCATTGTCTGTATGGTGTTTCAAGAGCCCTGGTGGGTACATGGATGAAGGTGTGATAAAGATTACAGCCTTGGAGACTCTAAGGACTAGTTAGTTCTATAGGAATCAGAGTAGAATCCATGACAATGAGATTGTGTGTGTTTTTAAATTCCTGGCTGCATTCACTGTTAGCATTTCCAAGTCAACAGTGGGTTAAATAAAGAGGGTCAGATCAGATTTCAAAAGATCCTTTCAGATGGATGAGGGGAAGAAAAGCAGGCTCCCCAACCACACCTGCTAATAGCCCAGAGGGGAATCAGGGTAATACTTGCCAGATAGGGAGTGAACTCAGTGCTCAACCAGAGAAAAAGCTAAGATGGGGCAGAGGCACAGTGTCAGCCGAGATGGGCTTCTGAAGCCTTTTCTCATCTTGGCCAACAGCTGGCAAGTCCAGCATGTGGACCACCGTCAGACAGACACAGGGTATCCTTACTTTTCTGATTACACATCTTCACAAACATTAATACAAAGCAATGTACCATGCACTTAACAATAACAATGACAACATAGAGAGAGCTACGTTGGCCTAGTGGACAGAAAGTTATGCTACCAAGCCCAAGGTGGGTGATTTTAATCTGCGGCCCTCAGGCCTGGTTTAAATTGATTTTTGTGAAACATCCTTCTAAGTGGTATAGCGCTGGTCTGTGCATTCCTGTACAGAGGTAGCTCGTGGTTGCTGTGAGGCTAAACACCATGACTCTGATGTATCAAATGTGATAATGGTCACCCATGGTGGACACTATTTGGTGGAATTCCCTAACTAAAACAAGGTTGGAAGCAGGAGTGGCATCCACTTCCATAATAGCTTGCCTCCGGAAACTCTAGTGCTCAAGACTTTCATTCATAGGGTTGCAATGAGTTGTCTACAACTCAACGGCACTTAACAACAACAATGCACCCTGCATTGTGAAGAAGAGAACAAACAGGTTCTTCCTAGAGAGGGTGAAACCAGGCTGCTCCTTGGAGGCAAGGATTCTGAAGGTCTGTTTGACATACTCTGGGCATGTTGCAAGGAAGGACCAGTCCTTGGACAGTATGCTTAGGAGGGTGAAGGGATAGCACAAGAGAGGAAGACCCTCGATGACATAGATTGACTCAGTGATTGGAGTAATGGGGGTCGCTGTCTCAGTGACTGGAGTAATGGGGGTAGGTGTGTTGGAGATGGTGAGGTTGGCTTAGGATAGAGCTGGGTTCAGAGCTGCTGTACATAAGGTCACTATGAGTCACAGGTGATTCGACAGCACATGACAACAACCTGGTGACAGTGGACTTCTCTCTGGACATGAGAGATCCTGATTGGATATAGTTGTGCTGCAAAAGCTCCTTTTTGTTAGCCCCATTGAGTATCAAGGCATCCAAGCTCTGTACATGCAACAGAACCTGTGGGAGGACAACTCCAGTAAGTCTGAGATGGGAGACACGCAGAACAGGAAGGTGGGCAAAGAACTCAGGGTGGGGGTGGGAGGGCCAAAGGGGAGAGAGTCATGGCTGCTGAATAATAAAGTTCCAGACTGAAAATTAGACGATACAATAACAACCTTAATTCCTAAAAACCCAGACAAGGAACAAAATATATAATAATATTAGGAGGAATGTATTTTCACAGATGTTGAGGACGTAATACGGCTTTCTGGCACTTCATACACCCTTGGCTGGATTTTCTGCTGAGTGCAAAGTGTTGCTAACGACTTTGTCTTGGAAAACAAACCTCCACCTCGAGTCAGAGGTTAAGTTATTCTCTGGCCTAAAGAAGGTGTCCATCACGCATCGTTATGGGGCATATCTCACAACAAGTAGCATTTGGCAGAATTGGACAACATCATGTGACTCTGGTCCACAGTGCTTTAAGCGTGTCTGTCATCGCCAAGGCTGGTTGAAGGTGAATAGGCACCCACTTGAGGTCCTGAGGAGAAGTGTGTCTTCTTCTGGGAGGGAGTGTGGCTAGTGAATTCACACCTGAGCTACAGCCACCGTGCATTGATTGATTGGAGTCAGACTTGTGCGGTGGTGCAGTTAAACAACTTGACGAATAGAAAGATTAGAGGTTTGAGTTCACCCAGAGGTATCTCAGAAGCAAGCCCTGGCAGTCTACTTCCAAAAGGCTGCAGTTATTAAAGTCTTTGGGAACACACCATGAGTTCAACTGCAGTGAGTGTAAACCAGATATTGTCTGCAATCAGACTGCTAAATAGGAATCTTAGCCTTGTCACTTCCAAACTCTGTCATAAGTGGATAAAACTTAACCTTTGCCTGTTTTTCTCATCTATCAAAATGGAAATAAGACTACTTTCCCAAGACAGTTATGTAGGCAGAGTGCTTTGGAGAATGACAGGCATGTAATCAATACTTAATAAAAGCCAAGGGCGCTCTGGTAGCATTTTGTGCATTACACTGGCTACTAACAGAAAAGTCAGTGGTTTGAATCCACCAGCCCTTCAAGGAGTAAAAATGGGCAGAATTCTTCCATAAAGATTTACAGCCTAAGAACCCTGATGCAGGGTCCCCATGAGTCAGGACAGACTCAGTTTCTGTTGTTGTTGTGTACCTTTGAGTCATAACCGACCTACAGCTGAGTTTTGTTGGTTGTTATGTATTTGCAGGAGTGGCATCCACTACCTAAACAACATGCCTCTGGAAATTCTATGAACTTTGATAAATGTCGATAGTTGTAGAGGGGCTTCAGGCCTTTTGTTCGTGGGGTCGTGCTTTACTCAAAGGCAATCAACAACAACAATTTCTATCATCCATGACTGGAACCCAAGGCATACAACTAAGACATCGAGATGCTGTCTAACTGGGCGCTCAGGGAAGAGCATGAGTACCTCCATGCACGACACCCGGCTTTCCTCACCCTGGTTCCTGCTCTGACTGCAACTTCACAGATGCACAAACAGAAGGTACAAGAGTTAGGCAGCAGGTTCCAGTCACCCAGTACATATGTACAATCTACATGCAAAAGTTGATTACATATCATTTTTCCACCACACAACACTGTCTAAATAGTGCGTTTCTAGAGTTCTAAATGTAAACTTTCAAATTTTGGTACCCAATTTCTGAGTCACATGCAACAAAGCAGCACATCACATTGGACCAAGAGAAAAGAAAACAACATCCGACATAGCGGTCTCTTTCAAGGCTTATTTTTGGTGCTATGTAAAGTAAAACTGCTTACCCTTAAAAAGAGGCTAGAGTGGCGGTGCGAGGGCTGCTGCACAGCTAGAAGAGCCTCCGCGGTCTGGACGGTAGCGCGTGCCCCGAGCTCTCTGCTTCCCCCGTCCGCCAGACCGAGGCAGCCGGAGCTCTACCCACGGCCCCAGCAACAACACTTAGAACAGTCCAATAGAAGAGACATGGCCGGGTGGAACGCCTACATCGACAACCTCATGGCGGACGGGACCTGTCAGGACGCGGCCATCGTGGGCTATAAGGACTCGCCCTCCGTCTGGGCTGCTGTCCCCGGGAAAACCTTCGTTAACATCACGCCAGCTGAGGTTGGAGTTCTTGTTGGCAAAGACCGGTCAAGTTTTTTTGTGAATGGGCTGACACTTGGGGGCCAGAAATGTTCTGTGATCCGGGACTCACTGCTAGTGGATGGGGAATATACCATGGATCTTCGCACCAAGAGTACTGGCGGAGCACCTACCTTCAACCTTCCTGTCACCATGACTGCCAAGACGCTAGTCCTGCTGATGGGCAAAGAAGGTGTCCACGGTGGTTTGATCAACAAGAAATGTTATGAAATGGCCTCTCACCTGCGGCGTGCCCAGTACTGACCTCGTCTGCCCCTTACCCCACCACTCCCCACTGCTTTTGCACCCCTATCCTTCCCATACACATACACCATTTTTATTTTTGGGGGCCATTACCCCACATCCTTTATTGCTGCCAAAACCATATGGGCAGGGGGCAGGACTGGATGGACAGATACCGCCCCCTACCCATACCCCTCCTGTGTGTGGTTCGAAACTTTTTTTTTTTTGGGTTTTTTTTTTTCTGAATAAAAAAAGATTCTACTAAAAAAAAAAAAAAAAAGAGGCTAGAGAAGGAAGACGGCATTTCACTGGTCAAATGAATGAATGTTTAAAAAAAATAAAATCAGAAGATAAATGTTTTTCTAGCTAAACTTTCCTTATCAGCTCTGTTGGGGGAAGGAAGAAAACAAGGCAAATAAATGACAAAACCAGAAGAATCATCAATCATAGAGTGGGTCTGCCAGCTAAGTCTGCAGGTATGTAACTTATCGTCATTCACTGGCTCCAGGAGGCTGCCTGAGCCCAGCTCCAGGCAAAAGAAATGAATGAAGGAAGACGCTGGGGGGGGTGGGCATCGGAGCCTGGCTTCCCCTCACAGCCTTGCCACCAGCTTTCTCTGGCTAAGTGACCCAACCCCTCTGAGGTTTCTTCATCTCCAACACAAATCGTTTCAGAGAGGTTGTCAGGCTCCCTTGCAGACCTCATATTTGACAGTTTCTACAAGCCCTAAAAGAAACGAGCAAAAAGAATCACCTGAGATGAATCTCTTTTCACTCCATCCAAACTATCACTTAGAAAAACTTCTATATTCTCCGTAACTGATAAGCTATAAAGGTTACTGTTTCTTTGTGGTTGATCCCCCAAAATAAAACAAACAAAAGTTCATTTTTCAAAAGCTGTTGTTTGTTTGGTTTTTTTAAACAGTCTCAAGCTTCTGGGTTTGATCTACTACTTTCAAGTTTAAAACAGAAAGCACACAGGACTCAAGCATGCCATCATCCACCCAAGTTATGATGTCATCCCAGGTCATGTCATCTGTAGGAAACTTGACAGAGGAAGAACAGATAATGAATGTCTTACAGGTAGGATGGAAATAGTTCCAGGGCTGAATTTCCCAGCCTGCTTTGCAGCTGGGTCTCATCACAAGATGCTTCTGGTCTACAGAATGTGAGAAGTCCTTGACAGTGCTTCAGGGATACTGCTGTGAAGGTGGCAGTTGCTGCTGTTGTTGTTGTTGTTGTGTTGTTGTTGTCAGGTGCCCTCGAGTTGGGTACAACCCATAGCAACCTCATGAACAAGAGACCGGAACCCTGTCTTATCCTCTGCCATCGCCATCATCCCCAACATACCCGAGCCTGTTGCCTGAGCTACCACATCAATCTACCTCTTGAGGGTCTCCCTCTCTTTTCCCAACCCTCTGTCCCTCCAAACACAATATCCTAAAGTAAGACATTTTCTGATTTCAGCTTCATTTGCTGAGAGTTTGAGTTGCTGTTGGCCAGCTTTCCCTATATAACTGAACCACTTGCTTTCTGTTCTATATACAATATCATCAGCTGTGGAGTATGACTATGGGGGCTGTCAAATTGGTGCTCTTTCAAAAGCAATTTGACTGGTCTTTCTGGAGAGGTACCTTTGTGTGGATTCAAATGAATAATTTTTCCATTATTTTTCAAATGTTTGACCATTTTGTCACCCAAAGTGTGTTACTGTGATTGTGGTTAAGTGCCTCCAAATCGACAATGACTCATAGCAACCCTATGAACAACAGTTAGATTTTGCCCTCTCCCGCTCCATCCGTATGATCTCCATGACACTCAAGCCCACTCTTACAGTCACTGAGTCAATCCATCTAATAGAGGGTCTTGCTCTCCTTGGTTGACCCTCCACCTTCTCTAGTATTATCTATTTTTCCAAAGACTTGTCTCTCCTGACCCAAAGTATATAAAAAGAAGCCTTACCCTCTGTAGAATGTTCCCTTATTTCTGAAATCTTTGTCAGAGGCACCATCATTTACATCTTTACAATTTCCATTTGACAGAAGAAGAATTGAGATTTGAACTCGTAAGTGGGTTTCATTTGCTCATTCATTCATTCACTCGGCCAACTTTTTTTTTGGTATACCTTCTCTTCATGAGACTCTGAGTCAGAAATTCAGAAATAAATAAAGAGACTACTGAAGCCATTGAGGAGCTCTGGTGGCCTAGTGGTAAGAAGCTGCATTGCAATCGCGAGGGCTCGCAGTTGGAATCCACCAGCTGCTCCGCAGGAGAGGAACAGGCAATCTCTTCCTGTGTGATTACCTGCCTCAGAAAACCTGCGAGAGAATCAGCTATGGGTCGGTTCCAACTCCAAGGTGTGCAATCAACAACACTGAAGCCATTGAACACATCACATACGTTTTGAAGTTCCGCAGGGCTAAGCCCCATAAACTATCTTGCTTTAAACAATATATGTAACCTCTCTAAACTGTTTTCCTTGGGAGGAGGATGTGCAATCTCCTCCTGAATTATTTATTGCCTCTTAAAACCTGCTGGAGGGACAGCTATGGGTCGATTCAGACTCGATGGTATACAACAACAACAAAAAACTTTAGGTTACTTATCAAATGATTTGGGTACTAGCTACCAAGTGGTGAACAAGTAAAAAAGTAAATGAGCTAATAATTGGGCAGTCTCAACACAAGAACTGAGACGCAAGCCACAGACCGTTTCATTACTAGCCATCAGGAACATTTTTAATTGAGGCCTGGCCTAAGCATGGTGGATGATTTCCCCCACCCCCACCCTCACCTCCATTCTTTTCAGAGACTATTCCAGGCATGGGTGTGTTGCGTGGCAGCCAAGACCCTGAATACGGACCTCCAGCATGACTCTCCGGGGTTGTTTAAGAGTTTGAGGATGTGTGCAGACCAACCTCAGATCCAGGATTGCCAATAAACCTCAAGCACATTCACCACCTTAAATGAAAGGGTCAATTTCTTTTCAGAGTCAGAGGAAACAACATAAACCTTGGAGATGCAGCTCAAACAATGTCAACAATTCCCTCAGAAGTTCCCAAATGAAAGATGCCTCCCTCGCCCTAGTGCCAGGCTCCAGCCCTGACCGACCTGGCCAGAACCCCAGCTCAGTCCATGGAGAGATTCTAGGCCCAAGGAGCCAGGCCTCTGAGCACCAGTCTGGGACAAGCTGGAAAAGTCATCTTCAAGGAAACCCCAGACACATGTGCCCTGTCACCACAGTGAGGGGAACACTCACCAGAAGGGACCGGGCTTACTCCACTGCGGCGGCTCAGTCTCCCGGGGATGCGGCTCAGCACAGGAGTTTTTGTCATTTGGACTGTAATAAACTCCGCTTCCTGCACCCCACGGCTCTGCAGGTTCTGCACCAGCTGCCCTGCATACCACCCTGTCTTGGTCGGAGCCCCGCACACCTGCAAACCCTGTTCGCTGGAGGCCTCAGGTGTTGCTCGCCTGTGCTAATGAAAAGTGCTTTCTGGACGACTTGCAGGGTGGGGATGTGCCAGCCGGCTCCACGGCCTTGGCTGCTGCTGGGGGCCCTGGGAGCTTCCACAATCCTGATGACGCTTCTGCAGCCCAGACCAATTAAACCACATTCTCTCGGGGTGAGACCCAGGCATTAGTTCTTTTTCTAAAGCTAGCTCTAAGAGTCCAAAGTGCAGTCAAGTTTAAGAACTAGCAAAGAAATACTAGGACTCCAGAGAAATCTTGGTCTCCTCCCCTCCTCCCCTCTCCTTCTCCCTCAGGATATGTAGGAACTGTATTTTCCATGTTTAAAGTCCAATCTGACCATCTTTGATTTTGAATTCTGGCTCGGCTCCCCCTGAGATAATCACAACACGCTACCTCACTTCCTGTACTCACCTTTTCACTCTGTGAAACGGAGAGAAAGCAAAGTTCCTACTCCACGTGATCCTTGTTAGAATTAAATAACCAATCCCCAGACCCACTGGTATTGAGCTGGTTGGAACTCATGGTGGCTCTCCAGCGGCGTTCCAAGGTTGTGTTTGTGGGGTTTTTTTAAAATTTTTTAAAAATTTATTTTATTATTTTGCATGCATGTACCGTCATATCAGATCTGACTCGTACAGGAGGAGATTATCCCTCCTTTTCCAGCAGAGCATCTGGTGGATTTGAACTGTGTGCCTCTGGGATTGCAGTGCAGCTTTTTGCCACTAGGCTACCAGAGCCCCCTGGTTGTGTATTTTTATAATAGAAGACTGCCCATCTCTCTCCCACTGGAATTTGAACAGCCAACCTTCCAGTCAGCAGCCCACATAATGTGCTGTGCCACCAGAGTTCCTAGGATTAAATATCACATATAGCAAATAAGACAAAGCCAAACCAAAATTAGACACATAAAAGCAACTCCAAAAAATAGTTGTTATTGAGCCAATTTCAACTCATGGGGACTCCATGCGCTTTGGAGTAAAACTCTGCTCCTTTCAAGTTTTTAAGACTGTGTTATTTTTAAGGAAAATCATCAACTTTTTTTTTCTTCTTCGTTTTCCTACAGCTATTAAACTAAATGGCTGAGCACTTAACAATTTGCACCACCCAGGTACTCCGACCCTACATAGCCCACTGCAAACACTCGCTGACTGGCCTGCCAGTTGTGACTCATGGTGAGTCTACAGGACAGAGTAGACATGGCACTCAGTGTTTCCAAGACTATGTCTTTTGTGGGAGCAGACTACCCCCTCCTTCCCCCTCAGAGCTGCTGTTTCAGATTCCCAAGCTTTCAGTTAGCAATGGAACCCTATAATCTCTATGACACTGGGGAACCTCATCCAGCATACAATTTTTTTTGCTAATTAAGTGTATTGCATTTTCCTTGTGTTGATTACTACTGCAGGTTATTGGTCAGGAGCTTGGCTGAATGCTAAGAACCTTTACATTCAGTGCATGCTGGGTGATGACCCTGAGTGACTGGTCAGGATAGCGTGAGGACGATTTCTTGCACTAAGCAGGAGGATGGACACAGTACTGCGGGAAGGGGAATGAGTGTGTCAGAGATTGTAAGGATGGCACAGGATAGGACAGGGTTCAGATTTGTTGGTTATAGATTGACTATGACTCGTCCTTGACTCGATAGCTCCTACCACAACCACCACCACCACTAGTATATGGGTATGTGTAAGGCAGATTTAATCCTGCCCAGGCCCACAGGGTAGAGGACAATGGTGCCATCTTGGGCTTCCCACCCCAGAAGCCTCTACTGACTGGCTCTCAGAAGAGATCTGAGGCTTAAACATTTCTCCAGGGTCACACGAGGGTTAGTGCCCTCTTTCTTTTGGGAGGAGGGCACTTCTGGGAAGGACTTTGAGGTTCAAAGCAAAGAGAACAGATCATTATGTCTTGTCCGGGCTTCTGCAGACATGGAGGAGGAAGATGTCCATGACCAAGGGGACTGAGAAGAGCAGGGTCTGGATATATAGAAAGTGAGAAACAGAAGTCACTCAGTGCTGAGTGGGCAGTGAGGCTATCTAATGAATCTAGAATGGAAAGAAACATCCTCAACTCAGTAGAAACAGTGGCCAGATCTGATCACCTTCATGTGCCTTAGATTCCCTGCTTGTACCATGCAGTTTTATCACGAGTGTAGACTAGCAAATGAAGTTGTCAAGTAAACGGTTTATGCCTGTCAGAGAGGATTTGATTTCACAACAGGGCTTGTCTCACAGTTTGAACAGTAAGCATCTGTGGGAGGACATCACTTAGAGCCTCTGTGAGGTTTAATGGGCCTGACCAGGACTGGAAGCCGAAGAAGGTAGATGGACCCCGAGAGTTGAGGCTTCAGTGCAGCACGGTTTCCATCAAGGCTTCCTCATTCATGAAAGTGAAACATTTTTAAACTCCCGTTTCCTCATCTGTGAAGTGTCGAGGGATTGTTGCTGGGTCAAATGAGACCATCTGTCTATTAGTACATGCAGATTTAACACTCGCAATCTTGCTGTTGTTGTCGTTGTGTACCACTGAGTTGCAACCGACTCACAGCTCACCCTCCAGTGGGTATGCAGAGAAAATAATCACCCTGGAGAAAATTCTCCATCTGTCTCCCGAGGAGCAGCTGACAGATTCAAACCACATGCCTTCGGCATTGCAGCGCAGCTTCTTACCAGTAGGCCACCAGAGCGCCCTCAAAATCTTGCTAGCACCTCCTATTGGTGAGACAGCCGTCTCCCTCAGTCCGGGCCCCACTGCTCTAAGATTCTCGGTGGTTGACAGGTTTATTTTGGCTCTTCTTCCAGAGCTGCTGTTATTATGTGCCAATAAGTCAGCACTGACTTACAGTTGAACTGATCTTCAGAGGCTGTAAATGACATGGAGAAAGAATGCTCTCGATGAGCACCTGGTGGATTCAAACTCAGGGCCTTTGGGTTGGCAGTACAACTCTTTACCACTAGGTCACCAGAGCTCCCAAGTTCTCTACATGTTATTTGTTTTGCAGGGTATTTGTTTTCCCATATTTTTACTAAACTGGACAGTTACATCAATGAGATCTGCTGCTTTACTGGTTGTTCCTTGCTGGGCCATGATGCTTGTAATGTGTTCCGTGTTCCTATAACTCTCACAGCCAATCAGGGTGGCCAATTTGCTAATAACAGCCGTATAAATTCCTTGTCACCAAGCACCAGCAACCAAACATCCCAGTAACCACAATTTTCCCTGCATCTCTGAGGAAACGGGAGGAGAGTGGTCCATGGCAGGAAATCACACCGGGAAAATGAAGTTGATAATAAGATAAAACCTATTGCTGTCAAGTCAGTTTTGACTCATAGTGACGACAGGACAATGCAAAGCTGATCCACTGGGTTTCAAAAGTTGTAATCTTGACAGAAAACGACTGCTTCACTTGTCTTTGTGGGTTTGAAGCATCAACCATTTGTTGAGCAGCCAGATACTTAATCATTGCATCCCTAAAGCTCCCTCATAGTTATGTGTAAAATATAGAAGAGAAAAATGTTGGAAATCATAGTAATCTGTTTATTTTCTGTAAGTCATTTCTAAGATCTGCACACATATATTCAACTGAGCCTCTGTTCTAGATATGAAAGTTGGTGTCTACAGAGCTCACAGATTGGAACCCTAGACAGACTTCAAAGCACCCCACGTCCGCAGACACTGAAGTAGCACCGGCTTGGTTCTTGTGACGAAGGCCATCTATCATATTTGATTCATCAACCATCTATATCCTCTTTAGCAAGTTGCAGAATTAGAATGTTCAATCTAGTAGAATCTTTAGGAAAAGAAGCCCCACAAGTTCAAGCTCACAGTCATCAAGTTGGCTCTGATTTGTTAGCCACCCTTCATCAGATTTTCGTGGCTATAAATCTTGATGGGAGGAGACTGCTCATTTTTCTCCCAAGGAGTGGATTCGAACCAGTGCTTATCGATTGGCAATACAACATCTTATTGATTTGGCCACCAGAGCTCCCTAGAACCAAAGAGGAGAAACTTGACAGCACTTTGCACCCTACAAACCAAAAAGTTGTGCAGCAGTGTTATAGACAAACTTTTTGGGGTTTCAATTAGGTGGTATCACCTGCCATACCCACTTCATTCAGATTCAAACCCAAGCTGAGACCTGGGTTGATTCCTGGTCAATGGCTCTCTTACACAGCTTCTGGTCACCTGTCAGCTAAGACGTGGATGTTGTTATGACACTTATCAGGTTTCAGCAAAGGTGCCAGACCAGGACAGTCTGGTTATCCACTAAAGAAAAACCAATAACTAAATAAGATAAATGCCTAGCGTCACAGGGTTAGAGAGCGTGCACGGTGCTGGAGACTGACTCCTCCACATCCCGCAGCAACAACCACCATGGTCTTCAAATCTGTGGGGCGAAGACCCCAAGGAGTGCTGACAGCTTTCAAGAAGCTTTCAGACCAATAGGTAACACGAACAAGCAGACTTGGCCTACAGATGCACAGAGATATAGCATTGTGAGCCAAGATTCTTAGTTGCCCTCTGATAGTATTATTATTAATTTATTTTTTTTAAGAAAAATGTTAACTCAAGGGCAGATCCTCTCTGGAGGTGTGAATCATGAGCCACTTTGCAGGAGAAAGATGGTCCCCTGTGTGATTACAGTATCTAAAAAAACCACTGCAGGGTCAACTATGAATTGGTTACAACTTGACAGCAATGAGTTTACAGTGTGAGGTAATAGAAGCCAACGGTGTGGTGAACAACTAGCCACATGGTGGTTGCTGTGTACTATTGATTTGGAACCAATCCATAGCTGACAACCCTCTAGGGGATTTTCAGAGGCAGTAAATAGCCACTTACCTAGGGAACTTAATTTCCCAGCACCCCTTGCAAATAGACATGGTCACGTGACTATGTGCTGGTATACAAAATATAAGCAGAAACATCTTCTCATTTTTGCTCTCTTCTAACTTCTTCACCCTCTAGGCTCCAATTCTGCTCAAAGGCTCAGGGAAGATTTTTGGTTCTGAAGAACAAGAGAGGAAGGTAACAAGAAGAAGCCAAAGTGACACAGGTTGCCCTGGTCTCCACAGAGATCCCAATAGTCCAAACTTCTCTTTAGCCCCTTGCTTGCATCGATGCTATGCTCATCCACACAGAAAGCCATCATACAGCATCCTTAAGCATGACAGGACCAATCACACCAGTAGCTTCTCAGCCCATTATAGTGTGTGGCAACCTTATATGTGATAGAATAGAACTGAGCTGCAACGGGGTTTTCCATGGCTGTGACTGCAAAAAGAGGTCCCCAGGCCTTCTGCCAAGATTCCTAAATGTAGATTTAGATCTTCAATTTTTCAGTTAGCACCTGTACAGAAATTATGTTAGTTATAGAACAAAGTGCGAGTCTTTTGTGCAAAACTTAATCTGAGTCGTATTTGACTTGACGACACTTAACCACTGCTAAATGAGACTAATGCTATTATATCTGGAGAAACACTCTTCCACTTTGAACATCACTCTTTGTCAATGTGCTGTATGAAGCAACCTGGGTTTGCTGTGATGCTGAACCTTGTGCCATCAGGATACCAAATACCATAATGGTTTCCCACTGTGGACAGTGTTTGGTGGAGCTCCGAGTTGTAAAACAGATTGGGAAGCAGGAGTGGCATTCACTTCCTAAACCACATGCCTTTGGGAACGCTATGAACTTGGAGAAACAATAATTGTAGAAAGGCATTAGGTATTTTGTTCATGAGTCATGTTCAACTCGATGGCAATCAACAACAACTCAAATATATTAACTCTTTAAGTGGTATCACCAAGTACCATCGTAGCATCACTGGCAACACCAAAACAAGTCAGCCATTTACACCTCAATGCTTCTAGGGCCTGGCTGAGGTAAGCATATTAAAGATGTAAGAGGCTTTATTGAGGGACAGGATGAGGTTGTGAGATGAGAGCTTTGAAAAACGGCCAGGCCCCCAAAAGTGGGTGAAGGACACAGGCGGGAAGGCAGAAGGAAGTGAGAGCAAAGTTTGCTTATTTCAATGTTCCCGTGCACTAGAATAGAAAGCATCATCCTGCCCGCCTCCTTGGAGTTTTCATTCCCAAAATAGAAATGTCGGATTTGTACAAAGGACGTCATCACAAAGGACATTTATTACATCACAAAGTGAACTGATTTAGGAGACATCCAAGAGACGCTCCTCACCATTTTTCATATGAGACATATGAACCAGAACAAAACATCTTTTCTGAGTTTCCTAAATCTAAGCAAGAAATTAGCTTCTAGAATAATTTATTTGAAAGGACAGAACACTTGGTAATTGTACCAACCAAAGGGCATGGAATGATCTCAAGGCAAAGAGAATACAGAGGATCAATAGTGACATTTACTGAAAAATGCAATTACTCTTAATTCATGAGTGTGGGTCACAAGAATTCTATGACACTGAAATTCAGTGTGATTACTTGCTTTTGTATTTTGTTTTGCTTTAAGATTTTTATGCCTCGCTCTTTTCTTGGACTTAATTCTTTTCATTTGTCTACGAAAGTTTGGAGTTTTTCTTTTTTGAGGTTTGGTTTTTTTGTTTGTTTGTTTTTTTACTGTAAAATTTAACATACTCCCTGAAAAAGCATTCAACTCAGTGAGTTTTCCAACTAAAAGACCTAGACGAGCCTCACTCTTTCCCTTCCCAATTATAATCTGCACCTTTTATCAGCTCCCAAGTTGGCCAGCTTTACGGGTTGCCTCTCTCACTTTTCTGTTTCATTTTTCCTCCTACGTATACATTCCTAAACACAAGCGTGTCATGTTTCTTGTTAAATAATTAACGAACACAATATGTGTTCCATTGTGTCTCGATTCTGACACTGAACAGAATGTTTTTGAGTTTCATGGATGTTGCGTAGCTGTAATTTCATTAATTGTTGTTAGCCTGTAATGTTCATTATATAAATATGCTCCAGAGTATTGTTGGGTTTGTTTTTGTTTTGTTTTTTTCTTATTGGTTGGTCTTTTCAGATGTCTCCTGTCACAAAGCTTTAAGTTTAAGGCAGTTCTAGGTTAAAAAGCATCCCCAAATAGTGTGGGATAAGGATGGGAAATCTCCTATTATATGATTAACTGCCTTTGAAAACACACTGAAGGGTCAGCTATGGGTCAGTTGCAACTCAATGGTACACAACAATGGTGCAATTAAGGCATTCAACTGCTAACCGGAACATTAGAGGCTCAAGTCCACCTTGGGGTGTCTTGGAAGAAAATTCTGGCTTTTTGCTTTTGAAAAATCAGACACTGAAACTACACAGTTCCACTCTGGTGTTCAAATCTACCCTGACACATATGAGGCCACTGTGAGTTAGAACGGACTTGACCACAACTGGTTGGTTCAAAGAGTAAAGGCAATAGATAATCCCACACGCAAGAATTATCTGCTCATAAAAAGAAATAAACTATTGATATATGCTACCAAGCTTCAAAATTAGTATACGTAGTAAGAGAAGCCAGATGCAAAAGACTGCATGTTGTATAACTCTAATAATATGAAAATGGTCATAAAAGACAAATTTATAGAGTCAGAAAGCAGACTAGAGGCTGCCCAAGCTGGGAGTGGAACCAGGGAGAGTCTGCACATGGGCATAAGGACTTTTCTGGGCAGATGGAATGTTCTGTAACTGAGTTATGGCAAGAATTGTACAACATCGCAAATTTTCTCAAAATCATTGATTTCTACATTTACAGTGAGTAAATTTAACTGTATGTAAACTTCTTTAGTAAAGTTGTTTTTAAAAATCTCTGCAAGATGTGTTTATTTACAAATTTAATTTGGGGAGGGGATTTTGAGACTGTCACAGTACTTTTTGATATAACAGGAAATACCATGCAATGAGATGGAGTGCTTCACAGGGAAATCACAGTTTTGGGAGATCTTTTCTCCTTATGTTTGATGTTTTACAGGGGTCCAGGATGAATCAAACACCACGAGGATCCCTGAGTGGCACAATTGTTAAATTATTGACTGGTAACCCAAAGAGTGAAGGTTCGAATCCATCCAGGGGAACCTCAGGGGAAAAGCCTGGCTTGTGAACTTTATCAAGTTATTGAAAACTCTATGGAGCACAATTCTACTCTGTACGTATGGTGTCACCATGAGCTGGAATTCACTCCTGAGCAGACTGTTTCAGATTGGAGATGGCAGAAACTTAGATGACAACAAGAATGGGTCTTCCTCCCCTGCACTGTCCCTCCGCCCTTCCATGCATGAGGTCCTTCTCCAAGGACTGGTCTCTCTTGGCCATGTACCAATGTATGTGAGATGAAGCCTCAAAATCCTTGCCTTCAGGGAGCAGCCTGGTTTCACCCTCTCCAGGACAGACCTGTTTGCTCTCCTGGCAGTCCACGATATGGTCAACACTCTTCTCCAGCACCACAACTCAAAGGCACTGATACTTCTATCATCCTTAGTTACTGTCCAGCTCTCTCATGCATAGCAACTAATTGAGAAGATCATGGCTTAGATCAGGTGCACCCTAGTCCCTAGACTTATGTCGTTGCTCTTCAGTACTCTAGGGAGGTTCCTGACAGCAGATTTGCCCAATGCAATCCATCTTCTGATTTCCTGACTGCCGGTGCCAAGAATGTTAATTGTGGAATCAAGTAAGCTGAAGTTATCAACAATCTCAATCTCTTCTCTATGCATCATGAAGCTGCCAATTGGCTTAGTGTTGAGAATCTTTATTTTCTTAATATTGAGCATCAATCCATATTGAAGATTACAAACATTGAGCAAATTCCTCATGTCCTCTTCAGTTTCAGCAAGCAAGGTTATGTCATCTGAACAATGCATGTTGTTGATAAGACTTCCACCAATCTTGATGCCACATACTTCATAAAATCCAGCCTCTTAAATGGTCTGTTCCTCATACAGATTGAAAAAGTGTGCCAATAAGATGTATTCCTAATGTACACCTTTCCTGATCCTGAACCATGCAGTGTTTCCCTGCTCTGTTCTGAGAATTGCTCCCTGGTCCAAGTATAGGTTTCACATGAGCACAAATGTTCTGGGTTTCCCATTCTTCTCCAAGTTAGCCACAATTTGTTGTGATCCACACAGTCAGATGCCTTTGCCTAGTCCATAAAACACAGATAGACATTCCTCTGATACTCTCTGCTTTCGGCTAAGATCCATCTAATGTTGGTTATGATGTTCCCTAGTGTCACAGCCTCTTCTACACCCAGCCTGTACATCTGGCAAATCTTCTGATACACTGTTCCATTCGTTTCTGGATAATCTTCAGTAGGATCTTGCTAACATGTGATATTAGTGATATTGTTTGACAATTTCCACACTCTATTGGGTCATCTTTTTTTTTTTTTAATGGCAATAAATACAAATCTCTTCCAGTCAATTGACCAAGTAGCTGTCCTCCAGATTTCTTGGCATAACCTGGTGGGGCAAATCCATGGCAACATCTGTTTGCTGAAATATGTCAACTGGTATTCCATCAATTCCTGGATACTTGTTTTTTGCCAATTCCTTTAGAGCAGCTTGAACTTCCTCCTCCATCATCATAGGCTCTTGATCATCTGTTGTTTCATTAAATTCTGTGTCCTCCAAGTCTTTTTGGTATAGTGCCCCTGTGTATTCTTTTCATCTTCTTTCTATGCTTCTTGAGTCATTCAACATTCTGATAGATGGAGAAAAGACTGAAGGATTTTTACTCATATCCACAATCAACTTGTACTCTTATCCACAATCAACACCCTTGATAGCAGCTGTCAATAAATCAAAAAGAAATGTCCTGCTGGGAAATATGGTACCAAAGACTTCTCCAAATTCTTCAAGAATAAGGATGTCACTTTAACAACTAAAGTGCACCTGATTTAAACCATGGTATTCTGAGTTGCTTCCTGTACATCTGAAAGTTGGATGGTGCATAAGGAAATATAAAGAAAAAAATGACACTTCTAAATAATAGCATTAGAGAGAGTGTAGAATATATCAGACTGCCGAAAGAACAAACAAATCCATCTCAGAGGAAGTGCAATCAGAGAGTTCCTTAGAGGCAAGAATGGTGAAACTTTGTTCCACTTACTTTGGACATATTTTCAGGAGGAACTAGCCCTGGGGTATGGATATCATGCTGGGTCAGCAAAAGAGGGGAAAAAATACTTGTTGAAATGGGTTGACATTGTGACTACCATCATAGGTTTGACCATGACAGAGATTGGGAGGACTGGGATGGCAGGGCAGGGTTCAGATCTGTTGTTCATAGAGTTGTTATGAGTTGTAGTTGACTGGAAGGCACTTTGCAACAGCAACAACAACAACAACAACAACAACTTCTCTGTGTTGCATGCTTATTATTTATATTACATGTAAAAAGCCAATACTAAATAATAAAACAGTATTTCGTTATGTCCAGTGGTAACCGGTTCATGTGTGAAAGGCCTCAGAATCAGTCAGTATAATCTCTGCACATGCAACATCTGCAGACATGAGAGACAGTTAACAAGGAAAAGTCCGCATTTCTGGTGGCCTAGTGGTAAAGAGTTACACTGCAACGTGGAGTGCATTGGCTACTTCTTGGGAGAAAGAAGGGCAGTCTCTTGCTATGTACTTTACAGCATCTGAAAACCCACTTAGGATCCAGCAACAGAATCAGGAATTTGACAGTTGTACAATGCTAGATGTGGAACTTACTCACATGATTGATTTCTCACTGTTTGTGTGTATCGAGTGGTATCACACCATTACATGAATAGATTCCCTGTTATATTTTAAATCATTAAATAATAACCATTCACAGTATGCTTGTAGCATTTTAATGGTTAAAATACTAAATGTTTTACATCTTTCAATCATCGCAGTGACTCTCATTGGGGTGAGAGATAGTCTTAGACTTTGAGTACTCACGGTCTCTTATCATTTTCTTATTCATTAGGAAAAGGTGAAATGGTTAACTAACGAATCCTATTCCATATTTGGTCATATGAAAGAGTACAGCTATTTTCCCCTCAGAGTTTGACATGACCATGTTCATGGCATCACCATCTGACATCAGGAATTATATGTCCCTGATGCCACAATCTTTTCTACATGCAGCTTGAACTTCTGTCAGTTCTCTGTAGATGTACTGTTCTAACAGTTTAGAATACTCTACGGTAAGAATTTATCTGAATTTCTTATTAATGATATTATTTTACAATTTCCACATTCTTCTGTATTACCTTTCTTGTGATCATGTCAGTTGTGATGCAATGCCATTTAACAGCAACTAATAGACTAGTGGGGAAGTTGTTTAGTTGCCAACCCAAAGGCAGAAGGTTTAAAGTCAATCAGCTGCTCTGGGGGAAAGGTGGACCTTCTCTTCCTGTGCCATTTACAGTATCTGAAAATCCATTGGGAAGTCAGTTTTGAGTCTGTTTTCATGTCCCGGTAATGAGATGTCAGGACAATGTTATTACTATTCATTTAGAATTCTTCTTTCCTCTTGTTGTTAACATTGAGTGGCTTTTAACTCATGATGAACCATCTTCAGTGGGTTTTCTGGAGAAGCAAAATAAATGGCCTTTATATGTTGTTTTTACAACATGCCTCTGGAAACTCTATGAACTTTGAGAAATGGTGACAGTTATAGAAAGGCTTCAAGGTCAGTTTTTCATAGGGTTCTATGAGCAGTGGCAATCAGTAATAACATACACTGTTGGTAGGTGCCATTGAGTTGACTAGGACTCATAGTGATCCTGTGAACAACAAATCTGAACCCTTCTCTATCCCGTACCATACTCACCATCTCTGATATACTTGCGCCATTGTTACAGTCACTGTGTCAGGCCACCTCCCTGGGGATCTTCCTTTCTTAAGCTGACCCTCCACCTTTCCAAACATGATGTTCTTTCCAAGGACTGGACCCTACTAACAATATGCCCAAAGTATGTGAAACAAAGCTTCATCATCCTTGCCTCCAAGGGGCAACCTGGTTGTACTTTCTCTAAAACATACCTGTTTGTTCTCTTGGCAGTCCATAGGCTATTCAGTACTCTTCTCTAACACCACAAGTCAAAGACATTGCTACTTCTTCTGCTATCTTTATTCTTTGCCCAACTTTCAGATGCATAGCAAAGTAACTGAAAAGACCATGGCTTGAAGCAGGCGCACCTTAGTCTTTAAACTAACATCATTGCACCTTAGATCTTTGATTCAGGAAACATCAAAAGCAGATAAACGGAATATATTAAAACACTGCCAAAAAGAATTGACTGACATTCAACCACATCAGCAAGTAGCTTATGATAAAGAGTCAATGGTAAAAAAGAAAGTTGTTCAAACTTCACTGAAGGCATTAACAAAAAAAAAAATGAAGTCCAAAGAATTGATAGGATACCAATTGACATATTTCAACCAACAGATGCTGCCCAGGAAATGCTCACCAGTCTGTGCCAAAAAAGTTGTAAGACAGCTACCTGACTGGAAGAGATTCATACCTGGTCTCATTCACAAGAAAGGTAATACAGAAGAATGTGGAAATTATAAAATAATATCATTAATACAAAATCCAGATAAATTCTTACTGTAGATTATCCAAAACTGTTAGAATGGTACATCTACAGAAAACTGACAGAAGTTCAAGCTGCATGTAGAAAAGATTGTGGCATCAGGGACATATCATTCCTGATGTCAGATGGTGATGCCATGAACAAAGCAAATCACATGGCCATGTCGAACTCTCGGGGGAAAATAGCTGTACTCTTTCATATGACCAAATATGGAATAGGATTCGTTA
>NW_006399951.1:2848432-2858900 GCF_000299155.1 Elephantulus edwardii | reverse complement strand
TACTCTTCTCCAGCACCACAGCTCAAAGGCATCAATTCTCCTTCTATCCTCCCTAGTCACTGTCCAGCTCTCTGATGCATAGCAAGTGATTGCAAAGACCATGGCCTGTATCAGGCGCACCTTAGTTTCCGGAGTGACACCAAACTACAAGTCTATAATTAATGTTGTTGTCCTTAGGTGCATTTGAATCAATATTGACTCACAGTGACTCCGTGTGACAGGGTAGAGCTGTTTCATGATAAGAATCTAGGCTGTAATCTTCACAAGAGCAGATTTTGAGGGCTTTTTCCTCAGAGCTGCTAGATGAGTCCAAACAGGCAACTTCTCTGTTAGAAGTTGAGTGCTTAACCATTGTGGCACCAGAACCCCTCTATAATCTATAGTGTCCATAAAACTAAAAACTAAGCAAGCTTAATCAGTTGCCAATGTGTCAATTCCGACTCATGACAGTCCCAATCATATATGTCAGAGGAGAATTGTGCTCTGTAAGGTTTTCATGGCTGTAACATTTTGAAATCAGATGGCCAGGCCTTTGTTCCTGCTCCTGGGTAGATTGAAAGCACTAACCTTTCAATTGGTAACCAAGCACTTTATGGCTCAAACCACTCAGGCACTGCTGTGAGGGCATCTGTTGTGAGTCTATAACCATTTCCAAATAAAACCCTGAAAGGATACAGGAACATATTCTCTATTCAGGTCCTTCGCCTGCACCTTCTCTGCAAATATCTCACACATGAGCTGCATAAGAAGTTGCATGAGGAAAGTGATCTTTTGCCTGGAAAGCAGGAAATCTTAGAGGCTTTGATTAATGTGCCTGGGAGAAGGATGCCGACACTTACCTGCCTGTCTGCTCCTTTGGTCTCTACAGAGAGAGAGATGAAATCTCTCCTCTGAAAATTAAAATAAAAACCAGTCAATCTCCACTCTCGCCTCCTCTCTGGCAGGTAATAAGTGGGAGCCCAGGTGAACTGCTATGCATTTTCCCTTTAAATTCTTGGGATGTCAGTGACAGACTCGGGCTTTCATCTGCCAGCAAACTGTTCCAGGCAGACCCGTTACTTTAACACCACAATAAAATGAAGGACATCAGGATAATCTGTCAAGCAAAAGCAGCTGGGTGCACTATCATGGACCAGAGGCTATATCCGTTTGCCCAGAACATTTAAAAATCTATGCCCTCGCTCTTCTCCCCAAAGTCCTTGTTCCACTCAATAAAATAAATTTAAAGTGCATAAATGTATATTAAAAAATATCTAAGCAAACACTTGCAGCTAAATAATGTTCATCCAGATGCGTCTACATTTTTTTTATTGTTAGACATGTTTCCCATTCTCCCAAGTAAATATTTCATTGAAAATACTCCCCAAGCAGTTGTTATCACAATATTTTCACAATAGAATGTTCTGTGCTGTATGCATATAAATACCGTGAATAACCAGACATTTTCCCAAAGAGACCACCTCTTGCCCAGCATTTTGCAAAATGACTCTAACTCTGGGAGGAGACACGAGGCTTCGCAGAGTGTGCATTCCAAAATCCACGCTGCTGACTCCCCGTAATTCCTCCACGGTCCTTGGGGGCTGAAACCAAGTGGGTCCCTGCGGGATATGTACGTACATTTTATTGCAAGGGTAACGTGAGATAGGGGCAGGGACTCAGCTCACACATATTTGAGTCTCTGAATGCTATTCCTTCCACTTGTATACGCTTAATGTTGAATCTGCAAAGTGGGAAATAACAGTGCCTGATACCTCTGCATGTTAACCAACTAAACCTCCATCAACACTCTTTGTACTTAAGCAGAGCTTTTCAACAGATAGGTGGGCCAGTTGTCAGCCTAACATGACCAGCATAGCTAGAGTTATTCCTCCAGAGAATTTTACATGTTCTAAAAGACCTTATGTACACTCTCGTGAGGACTGGGTGTTCAATGTCCCATTAAGCTCTGTCAACACACTTCCTCAAATGTGAAAGTGTATCAGAATCACCTGAGACCCTTATGCTGAATGAAATATCTCAGTCACAAAAGGACAAATATCGCATAGGGACACTGTTGTAAAATGAGACTGACATCATGGTTGAGGGAAGACAGAAAAGGAGGGGAGGAATGATGTATACTGCCTTGAAACAGATGAGGGAGAGAACTGTTTAAAAGGGACATATGAATAGGTATTCTTGTCATGACAGGAGTCCAGAGTGAAGGCTGCATAGTGGAGTGGACTTGGGGGGATGGATTGCATAACAATGAAAGAGTTTTTCTTTTCAAGGAGAAGAGTGAATTGGGGAGGGGCTGGGCAGGGAGAAAAGTGCAACAATGAATGACAGGAATCCCTAAGACTCTCATTAAACTTTCATTAAAATTAATAAATTTTAAAAAACTAGTCTTTCTTACAAGTTTTCAGGTGATGCTGATGTTGCTGGTGTGAGGACTATATTTTGACAACTTCTCTAGAACAAAAGTCTGAAAACTTTTTCTGTAAAAGACAAGACTCTAAGTATGTTGGGCTTAGATGAGACGTTCACTATTGAAGCTATTCAACGTTACTGCTGCGGTAACAAACTGCCGCCGACACAATGAAAGAATAAGTGTGGCTGGATCCAATAAAACTTTATGTGTAGATACCTGAGTGTGGATTTCATATGCATTACCAGATCGTTAGTCTTATTCTTTTGGTTCATTTCAATAATTTGATATTGTACAAAACATTCACATGTCGTGGGTTTACAGAAAGAGAGAGGAAACCCGCATCGTGCATGACTTGACTTATAGAGGTTTGTAGAATTCTACTCTAGAACTCATCATTTGTCCTTCTGTCATAACTCTGTTTGGAAGCAGGAGTGGCATCCACTTCCTAAATAACATGTCTCTGGATACTCTATGAACTCTTATAAATGTCAATGGTTGTAGAGGGGCTTCAAGCCTTTTGTTCATAGGGTCACTATGAGCCGTGCTCGACTTGAAGGCAATAAATAACAACTATATAATTCTGTGGCTTGCATCTCTGGTGCTGGAAGCCATGCCACTGATGGTTCGAATAGTCGCAGGGTTACACAAAGTGAACAGGTTTCAACAAAACCTCCAGGCTAAAGTAGACGAGGAAGGAAGGTCTGGTGAGTGACTTACTTCTAAAAATCAGTCAGTGGAACCCCTTTGGATCACAACACAACATGATACAACACCATCTGCTAAAATTCTGGGAGATGCAAATAGAGATACCATTTGACCCAGCAATTCCACTACTGGTAATATACCCCAACAGATCATAACTGCCACCCAAACAGATATAAGCACACCCATGTTTATCACAGCTTTGTTCACAAAAGCAAGGAGTTGGAAACAAATTATGTGCCCATCAACAAATGAATGGATAGAGAAGCTGTGGTATATTCACAGAATGGAATACTACACTGCATTGAAAAACAAGGAAGTCATAGAATATTATTCAAAATGGGTGACCCTGGAAAACATTATGTTGAGTGAAGTATCTCAGTCACAAAAGGACAAATACTGCACGGTGCCACTGTTGTAAAACAGGACTGACATTGGGGTTGGGGGGACATTGAGAAAGATGGGATAAATAATGTATACTGTATTGAAACAGATGAGGGAGAAAACTGTTTAAAAGGGATATGTGATTAGGTATTTTTGTCATCATGATGGCAGTCCAGAGTGAAGGCTGCATAGTGGAGTGGACTTGAAGGGAGGAATTATAAAACAATGAAAGAATTTTACTTTTACTTTTCAAAGAGGGGAGTGTACTGGGCAGGGGCGGCAGGTTGTGGAGAAAAGTGCAACAATGAATAAATGGAAATCCAAAATCTCTGTAAATTTTCATTGAAATTAATAATAAAAAAGTTTAAAAAAAATTCTGGGAGATGAGCCTGCAGGTTGTTAGACCATACAGGGACATCTTGCTATCTCAGACACAATCACCTTGACTGAACTGCAGCTTGATGGAACCTCTAGCCACAGACGTAGAATACAGTTAGCCCCTCACAGTGAAAATGCCTCCATGCGCCCTTCCTCTACGTTATAGGAACCCAGCCCACGACACATGCTCTTTACTCCATGTCAACAGCTGTGCTTCAGCTAAGCACATCATTTGGGCTTTCTGTTTTAAACTTTAGTTCTTTTTTTTTTTTAAGTTTTCCCTTCCCCCCCCCCAGCACAGCCTTCACTTTTTCCTCTTTTTATAGCTTTGCACAAATTTGTCTTCGTGGCAAATTTACAGCATTCACTACTTGTCTGAACTATTTAAAGGCACAATATTCTCATGCCATAAAGCTCTCCCATTCTGTGTGTTTTATTTCTCTGTTTGAGGACCTTTTATGAAATCAGCAGCTAGGTGGAAGGAAATCATTTGCATACTTGGTTCCATACACCTGGAATTCCTTCATTTTAGGGATTAGCAGAATGAGTCTAATAAAAAGTGGAGCCCCCTGTTAATCATCTCAGTAAAGTCCCTTCATTACCCATTTTCCCTCCTCAACTTCAGTACCCACTTCAGGAAACTCACATTTTTTTTGCAGGTCAATTATTACAATTTTATGAACTGATTTGTAATTTTACATGACACAGTTTGTGGTTTTAGTCTTCCTGGAGGTTAAGTGACTCTTTTCATTGCCTGCCCACTTACAAGAGGACGCAGGTTTTGAAGATGCTTTAAAGAGATGAGAAACTGACCACTGAGGTGTCCTGACTGCGGAGTTCCAATCTGAGCACCAGTGGTGGTGTTGTCATTATACGTGTTCTCCAAGCCTGTCTTGTGCCCTCTGTCTACACTCTTTCCAAGCTGCATGTCTCTCAGAACGTCTGTATCTTTCTTTTGCCCTGCTTACTGAATGAAGGAAAATGCATCCGTGAGCTCATTCTGAGGAAAAAAATCTAATTAAAGCTCAGGTCAGTGAGGAAACTGCCCCAGAAAAATACTGCCTTGTTGGCTGCAAGTTACAATAACTCGGGGCACATACGCAATTCCTTATATGACTAGGGAAGTGTACACGGCCCTGTGAAAGTCAGCATTTCTTCTCATTGGAGATAAAAACAAAAGACACAGTAAAAAGCAAAAATACCCTCTGAAATGTATGTTGAATTAAAAAAACCCCAAAAACACAAAAACAAAAACCCAACTATAATATCACCCACTCTGAAACAAAAACTCAGTGGTGCCTAAAGTTAGCAGACGCAATCAGAATAATTATGAAACGGAATAATCCATGCTGGAATTATTCTGTTTACAGGAAATGAACAATTTATTTTATTATCCAGACCTTAAGCCGTTTTTAATACGCCTCCCAAGAAGACGGCTGACTGAGAAAATTGCAAGAAAGAGTTTGCAAGAGGACAAGGAGGAACCAAGTAAAAGAAAGTTTGAGCCAGACCTTGGAACTGTATCCATATTAATTAGCAATGTGTTGGTGGCTACAGTGAGCCAATATTGTACTATTGTGAGTGACAGGTAAGCTATGAAATGGAAAGTTTCAATATACGATTTTATGATTATATTCCGTGGAAGTAACATTTCTCCTAAATTCTTTTTCTGTGGTTAATGTGTGTGCAGGTGTGCACAAGCAAACAGTAAAACCTGTCTCTTAGGAGGCACGAAGAAGTGCTAGCAGTTATGAAAAAGGAGCACAAGTGCTTCTCTCTCCATCTTGTGCATTTCTGACATCCTCCTGCATGTCAGAACTGCATGCACATAACCTGCTTTTGGGATCATTGGAGTTTAAGTTGTTGTTGTTATGTGCCATTGAGCTGCTTGTAACTCATAGTGAACCTATGTACAACAGCCCTGAACCCTGCTCCACCCTGTGCCAACTCTACTGTCTCCAACACACCTACCATCATTACCCCAGTCACTGAATCAATCCATCTCATCAAGGGTCTCCCTCTCTTTCTCCACCCCTCCACCCTTCCAAGCAGGATGTCCCTCCTTGCAACATGCCCAAAGTATGCCAGATGAAGCTCCAGAATCCTTGCCTCCAAGGAGCAGCCTGGCTTCACCCTCTCCAGGATAAACCTGTCTGTTCTCCTAGCAGTCCATGGTATATTCATCACTCTTCTCCAGCACCACAGCTCAAAGGCATCAATTCTCTTTCAATCATCCATAGTCATTGTCCAGCTCTCTGACACATAGCAAGCAATTGCCAAGACTATCGCCTGGATCAGGTGCACCTTAGCCTCCAGTCTGGTATCCTTGCTCTTCAGTACTGTGGAGAGGTCCCTGACAGCTGACTTTCTCAGTGCAATCCATCTCTTGATTTCCTAGCTGCTGGTACCAAGAGTGTTAATTGTGGAGCAAACCAAGCTAAAGCTGTTAACAATCTCAATCTCTTCACCATCCATCATAATGCTGCCAATTGGCTCCATGGTAAGAATCTTTGTTTTCCTGCAGGTGGTAAAATTTTGACCAATTTTTTTTGTCTTTCTTTAAATTTTTCTGTATTTTTAAATTAATACATATTTTAAAGAAACATCATATCCAGCATTTCAGTAAGTCCTTCATTTGATCATGAAGCTCATAGTATATGCATCCTATACTTCTAAGTCATGTCTATTCTTCGATCCATCAAGTTTTCCCCATCTACTACATTTGCAAGTATTGCAAGAGCATGAATCAAGAGGCAACCAAATGTCAACTTCCCCAGAACATCCTTGCGACTTGGCTATGCCCTGATTTGACAATTACATTTGAGGCACACTTTTACCTGCTGGACCAAACCAGATCCCTCTAGAAATTGAGGCAATAGTCAAACACCTAAGCATTTGTGTTTTAGAATGTTGGGGAGGAAGGGAGGGCCTCTGGCCAGGACAGATTGCCTAAGCTCCAGCTAAGTGCAAGCCTCCCAACAGCCTTTAAAATGGGGTAGAGAAAGCTCCCCTGTGTTTGGCTGTACCAGCTTGAGAAAGTTGGCCACCCCAAAAGACCACCATGTCTGTTGAGCTGGGAGTGGTCCACACAGGGCTGAGGTTCTCCTAACCAATCCGTACGTCCCTCATCTGTAAGTCCACCCTATCCTGTCTTCCTGTTTATATGTTCATATGTAAGTGCACTTCAGTTCCCAATAAAATTGAGCTGGATTGACTCTCTGATCCTCTCCCAGAGTGGTGTATCTCCTTCGTGCTTACCCCCATCAGGGGGTCACTGTTAAGTTGCCAGCGAACTGACAGCCATACATGAGGAATCCCAGATCTGTCCCTCTGCTCCAGGAAAAGTACTTGGTCTTCACAATGTCTCCTACTCCTGCCATAGTCACCGTTCAATTCAGAGAAGGACAATGAAGAGCAAGAAGGGAAATGATTTCATCCACTTCTTCATGTGGTAGGAAGGCGGGGCTGAGCTATACTTCATGTGCTGCTATACTTAACAGCTCAGTCAGTTGGAAAGGCCTCACCTCCAGCTTTTCTCATCTCCGCCTTACACCACCTTAGGGAACCTGGTTGGCTAGCTTGCCCAGGTTGAATCTGTTGTTGTTGTTCTTGTTGGATATTATCTCATAGCAACTGTACATACAAGAAATTAAAACCTTTTGAGGAGCTCTGCTGGCCTAGTGGCAAGAAGCTGCCCTATAATTCCCAGAGGTGCGTGGTTCGAGTCCACCAGATGCTCTGCTGGAGAAGGAGGGATAATCTCCTCCTGTACCAGTCAGATCTGATTTGATGGTACATACACAAAAAATAATTTTAAAAATACACAAAACATAATTTTAAAAACTTATTTAAAAGAATAAAAAGAAGATATTAGCACCTTTCCCAATCATGTGTCAGCTCACAGTCTCTGCTATGACTAATTCCATCTTCATAGTCACCAGGTGAATCCATCTCCTTCAAAGTCTCCCTCTCCTTCACCGACCCACTGACTTTTTCAAGTGTATCTTTCCAGGAACTGGTCCCTCCTGAGAACATGTCCAAAGTATATGAGACGAGTCTCATCATCCTTGCCTCTGAGGGTCACCGTAGCTAAACTTCTTCCAAGGCAAATTTGTTAGTTCTTTGGACAGTCCATGGTATATTCAATACTCTTTGTCAATATCACACCCCCAAGACTGTGTTTGGTTTACCCAAATAATTTATCATCAGTAGAAGAAGAAAACAGAGTCCTGAGACAAATGGGACCACGAAGTTAGTTTTTTCTGGAAGGTAGATTGTGCTGTGAATGACCCTGGTAATCAGGGCTTAGAAGGAAGAAAGCCATGATGAAAAATATGGGAGAGGGAGAATGAGGAGTGGAAATTATGTGTATAGATACATAGAAAGGGAAGTAGCATGTACTAGAAGCTTCCAGTTTCCACTGAGTGGACTTTGGTTCATTGTGACACCGTGTGTGACAGAGTAGATCTATACAGAGTTTTTAATAGCTAATTTTTCCACATGTCACCGGGTAGGTCTTTCTTCTGAGATGTATCTGGGTGTGTTTAAACCTCTAAAGGATACCATGGCTCGCTTTCTTTTATCCATTATCTTACATGAAGAGTATGTCATCAATCCTGGTCTATAAATGATGTTAATATCATGGTCAAGGACACACAGCTACTAGCTGAGCTAGATTTTAAACTCAGGCTTGAGTCCTGAGCCCAAACTAAAACTACTACATCAGACAGATTTTCAGACAAATCAGGTAGACAGAATAAACTTTGCTCCTTTCTCAAACTGTTGGTAAGCAAATGGATTTTTTTTAACATTTGTTGTCCACTGACTATGATTAATTAACAGAAAAGAAATAGAAGGATTCTCTGTGCCTTTGAGAAAGGGAGAGGGAGTGAAATAGATGGGAGAAATTTTCCTATTCTTTCATCATATCTATTCAATTTGGATGCTGAGAAAATAATTTGAGAATTTGAATTATTGAAAGAGTACAGAATCAGGATAGGAGGAAGACACTTGAAAAACCTGTAGCGTGCAGGTGACATAGCCTTCCCTGCTGAAAATTAAAAAAGAAAAGAAAAGATTTGAAGCACTTAAGATGAAGCTCAAAGACTTCAGTATGGGGTCTTACTAATATAGTTCAATGCCTCAATTAATAAAAAAAAAAAGGCTGAACCAGTTGACCAAAAAGCAACATTGTAATAAATTAAGAAAAGATTGAATTTATCAAGAGTTTCATTTGACTTGATATACCACCAATAGTCATAAAAGCATTAGTCAAGAAATTAAACAATGTATTATTGTATTTGGAAAATCTAATGCCAAGGATCTTTTTCAATTTCTAAAGATAAAGACACCACATTACTAGGTTGTGACTCAAGTCAAGGGATAGGGCCTGAAGCAAACCATGGTCTTTTTCATGTGCATGACGACAGTTGAACAATAAAAAAGGAAAACTCAAGAAGAATTTATTCTTTAGAGTTGTGGTATTGGCAAGAATGTTAAGTGTGAAATGGAATGCCAGATGAAGGAAGGACCCTTGTCTTAGATGAGGGAGAGCCGAAATGGTCTTTACAAGTGAAAGCTGAGGTACTTCATCTCACATAGTTTGGTCATGTTATCAGGAGGGCTATTTCCTGGAAAAGACATGCTTCTTAAACAGAGAGCCAAGGACGTAGAGGAAGACCCTTCATGATCTGGATTGATGCCATGCCTTTAACACTGAGCAAAACCACCAGATTACAAGGTTGGTGCAAAGCCAAGGCAGTGCTTTATTTGCATAAAAGGTCTCTAAGAATCAGAATCGACTCGATGAGATCTAACAAATACAATGATATGGTTATGGTTCTGCCTTCTGAGGCTCCTGGTTTGGGAACTATGGCAAACAATTTTGTTGGAATTGTTCATATTAGGTGGCATACTAACTCTCTGCGAATCTGGAGCTTTACTCAAAGCATTGAAAGTTCCCTGTTGCCTGTCCTTGAGTCAATCAATGAGAGCTCATAGGAGCTACCTCCTGGTGTAATATCTAAGCATTCTGCTGCTAACCAGAGTGGTATGAACCCACCAACCACACTGTGAAAGAGAAAACATTGCCATCTATTCTCATAAAGATAACAGTTGACAAAACCCTTTGGGGCAGTTGACTCTCCTATAGGATAATTATGAACGTTCCAAACTGGCAAATAATAATGATTTAGTAATAATATAATAACTAGGTTGTGGGCTAGGGTGACTTTTGGTGTCGTCGTCATGTTCCTAACTGCAGTCTCCTTTGCCAAGAGCAAGTCAAAAAACATTCTGGTAAGAATGGTAAGCCAAGCAGGGACAGGTTACGCCTTCAACACCAAGAGAGGTCGACTGCAGGAGAAACTGATTCTTTTGCATTATGATCCCATCGTGAAGAAAAAAGTCCTTTTTGTGGAACAGAGAAAAATACGCTCCCTCTAAACAATGGATTGAAAATGAATTTGATTTATAAATGAGAAGACTAGAGGGTGGGATACCAATTCAGAAATCCTGTAACATGGAATAAAAGAAGAGGAAATGGCCTGGGATCACGGCCTCCTGTGATTTGAAGGCCATTGTGAAGGAAAACAATGC
>NW_006399951.1:2844267-2848317 GCF_000299155.1 Elephantulus edwardii | reverse complement strand
TATAATAACTAGCATCTTTTAGCTTTTTTGGTTTTTGCCAGATCCTATTTGAATGACAGCTTTATATGTTTCATTTTGTACTTGCATCAGCCCTGGGAAGTGTTCATTTCTATGAATTCCTTTTCACAGATAAAAAATAAAATAAAATTGAAGCTCAGAGTGATTGAGGAATCATCCAAGGTCACAGAACCACTAGACTCAAAGCCAAAGTCAAGGTTTCTAACCACTGCACTCCATTCAGCAACAAAATTCTTTTTAAAAAAACCTTGTCTAAACAGATGTTGTTTACACTCTATTTGCAATTTTATGAGATAGAGTTTATGGTTTTGAAGGGTAGGAAGTTTAAATAATTTTTATTTTCTCTTTCCTCCACATCCTGCTCACCCTTAACTCAAGCAGGGAAATGGATATCCGCAATGCAGGTCCCTCCAACTACCTCCATCGACGTGCTGTCTCCTGTCTGGCTTCACGCACTATCATCCAGACAGCGGATGAAGACTAGCTCAGCCCTACTTCACGCCATGCATTCAGCCAAAGAAGCCGCATCACTGCAGCGGCGGTAGCTCACTCTACCATACGAGGTCCTAACCGCGCTGTGTGTGGGCCTGGGTGTTGGCCGGCTTTCTGGAACTTGCTGGGTAAACCCGGGAAAGTCCCTTCTTTGTGCCATCATTGTTTTCAGTTTTAAATTCCTAAAACAGAGTAATATTCCTCTGGATTATACCTACTTCGCGTTTTTTCAACTATCATATTAGCTGACATTTCATAAATGAATGCTATCTTCTATTTTGTATGTTAACAATATACTTCTGGTAAAGGAATGTTAGATGTAATGGATAAGAGTGGCCTAAGGGCAAGAAGCCCTGTTGCAATCCCAAAGGCATATGGCTTGAGGCCATCAGCTGCTCCATGGAAGAAGGGTGGGCAATCACCTCCCATGCGACTATTGTCTCTGCAAACCCACCAAGGGTCAACTATGGGTCAGTTCTGGCTCAACAGTCTACAACAACAATGTGATAAGTAGGCAATGACTGCCATCAGTTGTTGTTATGTGCCATCAAGTCACTTGCGACTTATAGCGACCCTATGTACAACAGCCCTGAAACCTCTCTATCCTGTGCTAACTTTACTGTCTCTGACACACCTACCCTCATTACCCCAGTCACTGTATCAATCCATCTCACTGAGGGTCTCCCTCTCTGTTTCCGTTTCTGTGCCCCTCCAAGCATGATGTCCCTCTTTAAGGACTGGCACCTCTTTGTAACATGCCCAAAGTATGTCAGATGGAGCTTCAGAATCCTTGCTCTAAGAACCAGCCTGGCTCTAGGACGAACTTATTTGTTCTCCTAGCAGTCCGTGGTATATTCAACACTCTTCTCCAGCACCACAGCTCAAAGGCATCAATTCTCTTTCTATCATCCCTAGTCATTTTCTAGCTCTCTGATGAATAGCAAGCAATTGGCAATTATATAGTGATATTTGGCAGTTCCACACGAGCTAACTTAGCATCATATTTTCCATTTTGTGATCTGATGTGGTCATCTTCCAATTTTGTGTAATGTAACAGCAGCCCCATCTCTGGAACGCCAGTAAACAAGGACTATGTTACATTGACAGCACACAGCACAGCAAAACTTCCTAAAGTTGCACTTATGAAAGTGATAACACAATGATTTCTCAGCCTTGAAGGTTTTCCAGCTTTGACAAGGTGCGGTCTTACCACTTTTCTCTCTTTCTTTCTTTCTTGAAAGATATTCGAGCTTTAGTTTTCAGACAGGTTTCCATCGTATAGGCTTTATTGTGTGATGAAATGATGTACTCATGAGAAGAATAAGAAATTAAGTCAAGACCTATTTGCTTTGTACGCAGTGGCACTCGAAACAAGGAGTGGCACTCGGAAAGGAGAGGTACTTACTGGTACATGTCTGAGCCTAAACAGGAAATCACGCTTTTGTTCTACAATGTCTAGAGCTTTCCAAAGATTCCAGAAGATCCTTGGGAAGGATTTTTTGTGAAAAACAATGTATTCAAACCTTGTAGATAAATCAGTGTAAAATTAAAAAAAAAAAAGAAGTAAAAAACCAAAGATTATACCCTTGAAAGATACCATGGGATCATAAGTATAAGTTGAGGTTTGGAATATTCTGTTGTTTTCTTGCATGAGTTCAGCTGATTCCACTCCCTAGGACTCTACACGCTCCATGGAGTTTTCAGTGGTTGACTTTTCAGTAGCTTTCCAGGTCTTTCCTCTGGTGTCCATGCTGGTAACAGCCCAGCATGCTGGCCATTTACACCACCCAGGTACCCAGGGCCATGCCTACCAGTGAGAAGGAAAAAAAAAAAATTCTGTTTTGTAAGAAAAAGAAAGATTGTTTCCATCAAAGAAGAGCCTGACAAAAAGTCTTTTAGAAAGAAATCACACAAGAAGCCAAAAGTATACATTTCTGTCTTCCTAAATTTTATTGTCAGCGTGTAGGTGGTTTCTGTTGTTACGTGCCACTGAGTTGACTGGGACTCATAACAACCCTATGAACAATGGAGACGAACCTTGTCCCACCTGTGTCCTCCTTACCATCTCTGACATGCTAGTCCACTGTTACAGTCACCGTGACAATCCATCCTCTCGCAGGCCTCTGTCTCTTCCGCTGACCTCCACCTTTCCAAACACGATGTCCTTCTCCAAAGACTGGACTATCCTAACACCATGCCTGAAGTATGTGAGATTAACCTTTCAAATTCTTGCCTCCAAGGAGCACTCACCGGTTTCACTTTCTCTGAAACTCGTTTATTACCTTGGCAGCCCACGGTGTCTTCTACCTCACAACTCAAAAGCATCAATCCTGTTATCCTTGATCACTGTCCAACCTTCATTTGCAAATCAAGCAGTTGAGAAGAACATGGCTTGGATTAGGCACACTTTAGTTTTTAAATTGGCACATTACTCTTTAGTACTCGGGTGAGGGCTCTGACAGCAGATTTTCCTAGTATTTATCTTTTGTTTTCTTGACTGCTAGTCACAAGAATGTTGATTGTGAATTCAAGTAGATGAAATCATCGACGACTTCAATCTTTTCTCCATAGTGATGTTGCCTATTGGTCCAGTGGTGAGGATTTTTCTTTTCTCGATGTTGAGATGTAATTCATATTAAAGGCTGTAGTCCTTGATACTCTGTAGCAAGGGCTTAACGTCCTCACATGTTCAGCAAGGAAGGTGGTATTGCCTGAATACCGCAGGTTGTTAAATGAGTCTCCATCTGATTCTAATGTCACAATCCTTCTTCATAAATTCTGGCTTCTCAAATGGCTTGCTCAGCATACAGATTGAGTAAGTGTGGAGAAAGGACACAGCTCTTGATTTTAAGCTATGCAATGGAAGCAGGGTGTAGATTCCTTGAGCACGCTTCCTGGAAATGTTGACAAAAGGTCTGTGTCTCAGAATTCCTTTTCGAGATTTAACTTTTTGTTTGTTTGTTTTTAAGTGAAAGTTTACAGAGACTGGATTTCCATTCATTCATTGTTGTACACTTTCCTCCCTGCCCACCACACCCTCCCAGTTAGTTCACTTTTCTCTTTGAAAAGTAAAAAAAAAAACAACTTTCATTGTTATACAATCCCCCTCACCCTCCAGTCCACTCCCCTATGCAGTTTTCATTCTGGACTCTTGTCATGACAATACTAACTAATCGTATATTCCTCCTAGATAGTTCTCTCCCCCATCTATTTCAATGCAGTATACTTTATTTATCCACTCTTAGTTTCCCCCCCAAACCCCAATGTCAGTCCTGCTTTACAACAGTGGCACTATGCAGTATTTGTCCTTTTGTGACTGAGATATTTCACCCAGCATTATGTCCTCCAGGGTCACCCATTTTGTATAATATTTCATGAGTTCCTTGGTTTTTAATGCAGCATAGTATTCTACTGTGTGAATATACCAGTGCTTCTCTATCCATTTGTTTGTTGATGGGCATTTGGGTTGTTTTCAACTCTTTGCTATTGTGAACAAAGCTGCAATAAACATGGGTGTGCATATATCTGCTTGGATGTCAG
>NW_006399951.1:2834402-2844167 GCF_000299155.1 Elephantulus edwardii | reverse complement strand
ATCTCTATTTGCAACTTTTTGAGAAAGCACCATCCCGCCTTCCATAGTGGTTGCACCATTTTACACTCCTGCCCACAGTGAATAAAGGTTCCAGTTTCTCCACAACCTCACCTGCATTTGTTGTTTGCTGTTCTGGTAAATTTTGCTATTTTTACTAGGGTGAGATAATATCTCCTAGTTGTTTTGAGAGATTTAACTTTTTTCTCCTTTTTTTACTAACTGGTAAATATGACATTGTTGTTGTTGTTGATTGCCTTCGAGTCGAACACAACTCATAGCAACCCTATGAACAAAAGGTCTGAAGCCCCTCAACAACTATCGACATTTATCAAAGTTCATAGTCTCTGGAGGCATGTCGTTTAGGAAGTGAATGCCACTCCTGTTCCAAATGATTTTGTTATGAAGTGGCATCAAGTTAGTCCTGACTTATGTACAGCAGCACCAAAGACTCTTCTTTCCTAACGATCTTTGCTTTCTTTGAGCCCATTGATGCAGCCACTGTGTTGATATGTCATTTTTTTTAAGGTTCCTCTCTTTCTGCTGATCCCCTACCAAGCATACTTCCCACCTCCTGGAACTTATCCCTTCTGATAAATGGCCAAGGTGAATGAGAAGTCTCACCAAGTAGGGAGTCTCACCACTTGTAAAGAGCATCCTGATTGTATTTTTTTCTCCCCAAGACTGATTTATTCCGTCTTCTATCAGTTCATCTTACATTCTTTACCACCAAGATAATTCAAAGGCTTCAATAATTCTTCAGTACAGTTTTCCAGTGTATATGATGCAGTTGAAAATGGGCTTGGGTCAGGCACAACTTTGCTCTCCAAGTGACATCTTTGCTTTCTGACATCTTAAAGTTCTTCTGCAGCTGATTTGTTCAATGCAACATCGCCTGAACTCTTGGCTGCTGCTTTGATAGATGTTGATGGTGGGTCGAAGTCAAAACAAATCCTCAATAATTCAATATTTTCTTTCTTTTTCATGATGTAGCCTACTGGTTTGATTGTGAGGATTTGTGGTTTCTTTTTTTTTTTTTTCATCTTGTTATTTTATTTAAAATAAACTTAATAACATCTTGTTATTTCAATTATATTTTAAATATCTTCCATCCATCTTGTGGGTCCATCCGTTACATGTATTAACAACATTAAAGGTCATTCTAACTCAAAAGCTCTATTTCAGACACCTTGAACTTTTATTTGTACTAATCAAGAATTCCTAAACCAGAAAACTCCTCAATTTTAACTTTCAGATGTATATCTTAAATCTGACAGTTATTAAAAAATCTTAGATTAACAAATTCATTGATTTTTAAATTTATGAATATTAAATATGTGACCTTACATAAGATTTCAAATGTGAAAAATTTAAAGAATTTGGTTTCTGTCTTACAGCATTACAATGGATTAGTGAGCTACAGATTTATCTTACCTAAATAATCTTTGTTATTGTTGTGTACCATAGAATTGGAACCAACTCACAGCTGACTTTCTGGCGAGTTTTCAGAGACAGTAAATCCTATGGAAGCAGATTGCCTATGCTTCTTCCATGGATTTGGACTGCATGCCTTTGGAATATATATGTGTTTTCTTTATATTGAGTCCTAATCTATACTAAAGTCTTTGGTCTTTACCAGTAAGTACAGAAAAGTCCTCTTTTCTTTCAGAAAGTACGGCTGTGTCATCTGCATTTTACAGTTTTTCAATGAGTCGTCCTCCAATTCTATGGGAACTTCTGTAGACACTGGTAAAACATGCCAAAGTGGAAGAGCTGAAAAGATTTCCAAGGGCAGCTCATGAAGGCGAAACAAAGTATTATAATGGAACGTGCAGAGAGCTGTACTTAGAGAATCAAAAGGGAAGAATTCGCTCTTCATTTCTCAAGCTGGTACTGAAGGATGCTATAGGCAACATATTGAATGACCCTGAAAGCATCAAAAGAAGATGGCGGGAACACACAGAATCACTGTACTAGAAAGAACTGACTGACACTCAAATATCTCCGGAGATGCCATATGAGCAGAAGCCAATGGTAATAAAGGAGGAAGTGGAAGCTACACTAAACACAATGGCAAAAACTGAGCCCCAGGAATTGATGGGATACCAGATGACTTGTTTCAATTAACAAATACAGCCCTGGATATAATCACCAGTCTGTTCCAGGAAATTTGTAGGATAGCTGTCTGGTCAACGGACTGGAAGAGGTCCACATTTTTTTTCCCATTCCCAAGAAAAGTGGAAATTATTGAACAATATCACTAATATCACATGCAAGCAAAATATTACTGAAGACCATTCAAAGGAGCTAGAACAGTACATAGATAGGACACTTCCAGACATTCAAGCAGGATTTCGAAGAGACTGTGGCACCAGGGACATCATTGCTGATGTCAGAGGGATCCTGGCTAAAAGTCAAGAATACCAGAAGAATGTCTATTTTATGTTTTATTAACTATGCAAAGGCATTTGACTGTGTAGATCATAACAAGTTATGGCTAACATTGAGAAGAATGGAAATCCCAGAGCACTTAATTGTTGCTCATGCGAAACCTATACCTAGACCAGGACGCTGTTGTGCGAACAAAGCAACAACACTACATTGTTTAACACGTTGCCACAAATGATGGCAAAATGTGCTTCTAAGCACGGTCTTCGATTTAAAAGTGTGCAGCAATGTGTTAAAATTAAGAAGGGAGGTGTCAGAGTTGTATTCTCTCTCCATACTTACACAATCTGTATGCTGAGCAAATTATTCAAGAAACTGGACTTTATGAAGAGGAATGTGGCATCACAATAGTAGGGAGACTAATTAATAACTTGTATTATACAGACGACACAGCCTTGCTTGGTGTAAGTGAAGAGGACTTGAAGCATTTGCTGCAGAAGATCAAGGAATGCAGACTTCAATTGGTTGGCATCTCAGTGTCAAGAAAACAAAGACTCTTACCACTGGACAGATAGGCAACATCATGATAGATGGAGATGAGATTGAAAGAGCCAACAACTTCATCTTACTTGGATCCACAATTTATACCTTTGTTACTAGCAATCACAAAATCAGGAGATATATTGCACTGGGAAAATCTGCAGTTAGGGACCTCTCCCAATTATTGAGGAGTAATGATGTCAGTTTGAGGACTAAGGTACATCTGATTCAATCTTTCCAAACGCTTTCCATGCATCTGAGAGCTGGACAATGAATAGGGAAAACAGAAGAATTGATGCCTTTGAGCTGTGGTGTTGGAAAGGAGTTGTGAACATCCCACGGACTGCTCAAAGAATAAATAACTAAGTCTTGTAAAGAGTGGAGCCAGAGTGTTCTTTGGAGGCAAAGACAATGAACAAAGAACTCACATACTTTGGGCATGTTAGGAGGAACATGATACTCAGAAAGTTAAAGGGTCAGCAAAGAAAAGACAACTCTTGACCAGGTGGATCGACATAGTGATTGTCACAATGGGCTCTAATGTGTCAGGAAATCTGAGGATGGCAGCGGATGGCGCAGGGTTCAGATCTGTTGTTCATAAGGTCACTATGGGTCATGCTCAATGGCACCTAACAATGACATCAACTTCTGTATCTATTTAATATTCCATCCATGACTGTTTCTTTTTAAAAAACAACTTTGGTAGGATTTAACTAACTATCGTTGAACTTGTTATGTACCATCTCGTCAGCAACAACTCACAGCTCCACTGGGTTTTCAGAGGCAGCAAATCACACAGGAGGAGATTGCCAGTTTTTCTCCTTTGGAGCAGCTGGTGGATTAGAACTATATACCTTAAAGTCAACTATCCATGACAGTAATTGACACTAACTTTGTGTTTCATTATTCCCATTAACTGTCTCTGCTACATACAGATGACATGGTTATATGTGCAGTTCTTAGATATGAAAATGTATAATCTCTTCTATGCTTTTATAGGCATTATATTGAGACATTTGATCAAATCTGGTTCACTAAGGAAATGTAGGAAGTGGATATTAAGTTTAAACAATGTTCTGTCAGGACTTTTAAAACAAAACTGTAGTAAAAACTTAAACCATGTTGGGTGAAGAGAAAGATAATATACCATATGCACATCAGACATAGTAACTAGTTATATTAATCTATTGTGACTGTTATAAAATATGTATGAATAGTAGAATATAGGGAAAATGCAGGAGAGGAAGACCCTGGATGAGATAAACCAACACAGTAACCGGGGTTGTAGGGCAAGTGTGGCAGAGACAGTGAGATTGGCTCAGGATAGGACAGGGTTCAGAGCTATTGTGCACAAGGTTGTTATGAGTCTCAGGTGACTTGATGGCACAAAACAACAACAACAATAGAAATTGCTATGACATTGTTAAAAATCAGTGTGTTAGAATTATTGAATGAAAACTAATATGATATGCAAACTTACTCTCGAAAAACAGATAAATTGAAATGAAAAAGAAGTACCTCTAGAATTTTAAGAGTCTATTATTATTATTATTATTATTATTATTATTATCATTATCATCATCAAATTGAGTCCCAGCTCACTGGAATGAATCACCATTTCGTCCTGTGCCATTTCATGTAAATCAACCTGTATTTGGGATACAAGACAAAAAAACTTTAAAATGCAAAGTTTTTCTAAACCAAGAAAATTGTCGACGAATTGTTTGGTTTTAATACCATAATAATTTCATGAAAGTATAAAAGCTCGTCCTTTCTCCACCTGAGAAAATTAGTATCTTTTTCATAATGGGGGGATGGGACCCAGTTAACAAACCCACAGCCCACGTGCCCCCGGGGGACGTGTGTGCTGAATTACATTTCCACTCGCACCATTTCATTTAGGAATTGATTGAATGCAGTCATGTAGAGAGTGGGGTCTGAGTTTTGTGGTTGTTGTTTTATTTTATTTTTTTCTTTAAAAGTGAACGCGAGTGAGTGAAACCCTCAGAAAGAGAACATTACCACGCAGTTACCAAATCATAGTATCAGTTTAAAAAAGCAGCAGTTTCTATATAAACTAGACAAAGCTTGGTTAAGTGAAGGAGCTGGGATGTACACTAAATCCACAGTCTTTGCCCAATCCACAGTCTACAAAAGAAAAGGAAACGTGGATACTACGTTCCCCGCACACTGCAGTGGGAAGGTGTTCTTTCCCCGCACCAGGCGCTGTTTTTCTCACGTATACCAGATGTGCTCACGTGTACCAGATGTCCCTTTCGGAGAGGAGGTGGGGGAGATCCTATTTTAACAGAAGGTAATAAAGAGCTGATGGCTTCCATAGCTGACTTTGTTTTAAAAAAAAAATTCTTCAACCTTTCCCCCCCCTTAAAGATAAATGAATATATTTGGAAGAAAAGTGATGTCCTGACCACTCCATAGCTAGCCTTAATCAGAAGGAAGAAGTCGTATTTGAGGTTTGGCAGTCACTGAATAGTTTCCACCTTCCATTAGCTCAGATCGAAGCTCTATGTCATCTCGGAGCCTCTGCGCTTTTGTCACATCCTATAATCAACCCCATACACAAACCGTATAGACTCTTCTCTGAAGATGTCTTGTCACGTACCACTCTGTGGTCACTCTCCACGCCTCCTCACTTTGGGCCAAAAGACCTCCCCGTTCTCATGTGAACCTAAACTATCTATGCTCAGAGACCCTCCAAACGACTCTCTTTCTTGATACCCTGCCTTTCTTAGCACAAAAAGATATCATTAAAACAAGAAATTGAGAGGAAATAGAGGGACTGTATTATAGCTATCACTAAAGAGGCTGGCCCAGGGCCTCCAAGAGTTAAGTGAGAACTGGACTTCTTCCATTTGGGGAAGAGAGAAGGATCAATGAGAGCAGCAATGGAGTCCCTCATTGCGTTCCCCTCACTCCTGTGTATGAAAGTGAAATCCAGCAGGAATCAGATTCATTGTGTAAATTTACATATGCAGCATGTTTTATAAGATCCCTTGAGGAAGGTCATTAACACACTCTCTTCTTCTGCCATGCTTTCTTTCCTGGAACCAACTAGAACCAGAACCTCTCCTGTGACTGGGATCCCACCTGCCCCCACTTACCCCGAGGTGTAAAATGAGGGAGCTGATGGGATCCTTAACTGGTATTCGCAAAATTTGCATACATACGTGCAAATATGTATGTGAAAACACACACACACACACACACACACACACACACACACACATCCTTTTCTGCATGTCTTTTTATAAAATGAGAACTATCCACCATGAATACGGATCTGATTTTCTCCACGTTCCCAGCAGGAGGGGAAGAACGTGTTGACAGGTAAATAAATCATCCTCGGTTTTGTGAAGCAGCCCTGAGTGGTGGGTGCCAGTGATTAAATGCTGGCCCCTTAACAGAAAAACTGGTAGTTCGAATCTACCCCAAATCACCTTAGGAGTCAATTCTGTTCATCTGCTTCCAACAAGAAAACCTTATGGAGCAGTTCTGTCCAGTCTGTACCGAGGGGATTGCCTTGTGTTAGAATCTACTTGATGGCAATGTGTCAAGGCTTTGCTAAACTGATTCATTTACTTGACTGAGGTTCACACTCTGCTAGAAGGTGGTGTTAGGTGCCATCAAGTTGACTATGGCTCCCAGTGACCAAATGAATAACAGAACTAAACTCTGCCTGGGCAGTGTATGGTTTTGGGGTTTTTTTGGGTTGTTTGTTGTTTTTTTGCTTTGATTGTGGGGTTTTGATTTTTGAGCTTTGTTGTTTTGTTTTTGCTTTGTTTGGTTTTTCAGTTAAAGGTTCTCATTGAATCAAAGGTGTACCTAATGGTCAGAAGGGGTCTTCAAACCAGATGAATGCAGTACAGGCATCCAGATAAAGGTGGATGTGGCTGTGCATACCCGCCCTGCCCTGCTGGGCATGCCCTTTGTGTGTCTGATGCACTATGATAAGCTCATCACAGCTCCCAGTTCTCGGAGAACACCGTCCAATCTCTAGCAAACGACCTACTGCTTATAAGGTGCATTCCAACCACCTGGAGTACTGTTCTGAAGCACCTCCAAGAAGTTAAGAAGATTCCACTATCACTACCAGGGGGAGTCTCTCAGGGGACCTTGCTGGGCGAGGGCAGAGGAGGCCTGGGGGGGCTCTGGTCCCATCTCGCCTGGCCACGTTCCTTTGTGCCTTCTTCCTGTGGTGACACAGCAGCCGACATCAAATGGATGCAAGAGCAGCGCGCTCTGCAAGTGACAAAACGCGTCAATGTTCGGGCAGGATTTATTTACAAATTCCTTCGTTTCACCTCCCTGAGTTTTACACTGAATTTTATCAGTTTATAAATTTGCACTACAGCTTGGCACGGGAAGGGGGTGGGGCTGGGGTGGCTAGGCAGATAATCAAACCTACCGGCGTTTTACACACAGACACTGAAAAATAAAGACCATTAACAAAAAAGTATAATTAAATTAAAATGCCAACTTGCCAAAGAATCTCAGTAAATGGGAAATATATCAAACTGTGATAATATAAATGGGCTATTTCTCAAGGTGTGAGAATGTCAATGGAATAAACTCTGATAATTTGCTGACTTTTTATGCTGAAGAGTAATAGCTTAAAAATAAATTACCACAATAAGACGCACAGCTGTGTGGTGTGCGCACAATTGTTTAACCGTGTTATAGTGCTTCAAGCCTGGTAACGTCAGGGCTGGAGATGGAGCAAAGTCACTTAAAACCAATTTCTCCTTTTGGGTGAGTTGGCCAGACCCCAAATCCCAGAAGAAATTTTTATTAGGCACCAGTCTACTTTCTTAGGTCCATTCAGCTTGATTTGTTTTGAATGCGTGTTTGCCAGTTCAGTTTAGCAAAGCCAGTTAATGATAGCCAAGTATTCTCTTAAAGCAATCTCAAAGCGAGGCTGAAGTTCTTTGTAGAATATTGAAAATTACTTTTGGCATGCAAGAACGTTTTGTTAATTCCTCTTTTAGTGTGCAAATAACCTTTGAAAACCTGCTTCTAGGTGTTTATGTGTCAGGACAGTATCAAAAATTATTCAATTGCCAAGTCACATGTCAACACTTCAATGGACAAAAATCTCGGGAACCTCTATTTTCGCGCCTCTGCTGCACTCTAGTGGACGGCTGGCGAATTTCCACCACTGTTTCCGCGGAGTTCATCCCAAACCTGCGAGGTCAGGTGTTAACATTTGCATCACACCTGAGAGCACTCTAGGAGTGGTAAAACATAAACAATAAAGAAAACAGAGTCTCCATTGGAATCCTGTGGGGAACAGGGGAGGGGCCTTCAAATACTAAGAATGCGTCAATTTATAAAATAAGCAACAGCTACAGCTAATTTTCAGGAGAAAAAAAAGTGGTAGCTTACCTAGGGTTCCGGAGGGCAGTCCTGCTGAACAATCCATAAGACAACATCTACTCAAATACATTCACTATCTCCCAGGTACCAGTGAGATACGAGGGTATGACCAACGGTCAGAGGGAGTGATGTTCAGGCTTTCATTAAAAAAAAAAAAATATTGCTGCAGTTGTTAGGTGGTGTTACATCATAGAGTCATAGTGAAACTACGAAGAACAGATCTGAACTTGACCCTGTATCTTGCATATTCCTCAAGCCAATTGCTGGAGTCACTGTGTCAATCCATTTCCTGAGGGTCTTCCTCTCTTTCACTGATTCTCTAACTTTCCCTGCACGGTATCATTCCCCAAGGACTGGCCCCTCTTGATAACATGTTCAAAATATCTGAGATAAAGTTTCACCATCTTTGCCCCAAAGAGAACATTGGTTGCACGTAAACCGAAACAAATCTGTTTGTTCTTTTGGCAGTTCGTGGGTTTTCCAATCCTCTTCTCCAGCGACACAATTAAAACACTTCAATTCTTCTTAAGTCTTCCTTACTTACTGTCCAACTTTCAGATGCATGAAAAGTAACTGAATACCATGGTTTGGGGTCAGGTGCAGCTTACTGGAGGCTGATACCCTTGTTAATTGGCATTATGGGAGGTCCTTGACAGCTGATTTTCCCATTGCAACATGTCTTTTGATTTCTTGATTGCTGTTACCACAGGTGTTGATTGTGGGTCCAAGTAAAATGAAATCATCGACAACTTTAATCTTTTATCCATTCATCATGGTGTGGCTTATGGGTCCACTGGTGAAAATGTGTGTTTTCTTGATGCTGAAATGTAATCCATATTGATCGTCTTCAACAACTGATTCAAGTCTTTTTAACTTTCTACAAGCAAGGTTTTGTCATTTATATAAAGCAAGTTCTTGCTGTATCTTCCTCCAATTCTGATGATGCTTTCTTTTGATTATAGTTCAGTTTTTCAAATTATCTGCTCAGCACACAGATTGATTAGTTAAGGGTTCGGAATACAACCTTGAAGCACACCTTTCCTGATTTTAAACCCGTGTAGTATTCTCTTGTTCCGTTCAAACTACTTCTCGATCTTTATACAAGTTTCTCATAATCAAAGTTAAATGGAAGGCTCTCAATCTTAATTTTAGCCATAATTTGATGTGATTCACACAGTCAAATGCCTTTGCATATCAAATAAAACCTAAGTTAACATTTTTTCCTGGTAATTTCTGCTTTCAGCCAAGATTTATCTGACATCAGTAATGACATTCTTAATTTTGATAGAGCCCTGTCTTTCTTTTTTTTTATTAAATTTTATTAGTTTTAATGAGCATTTACAGGGATTTGGGGTTTTCATTCCTTCATTGCTGCACCATTCTCTCTACCCTCCTCCCCAGTTTGTTGTTCTTCCCCCACCATCCGAATGTCTGTTTTAATTGTCC
>NW_006399951.1:2802086-2832706 GCF_000299155.1 Elephantulus edwardii | reverse complement strand
TTAATAGTTGTCGGAAAGATTTTACTTGAATGTGATACTAATGGGATTGTTTGAGAATTTCTGCATCCTGTTTGGTCACCTTTTTGGGTAAATACAGATTTCTTCTAGACAAGTGACCAGAGAGCTGTTTTCCAAATTTCTTTGCATACAGTACTGAGCCCATCCAGGGTTGCATCTCTTTGCTTAAACACCTTAGTTGGTATTATATCATCTCATGAATCCTTATCTTTTACTAAAGCATTTAGTACAGCTTGAACATCTTCCTTCATTACTATTGGTTCTTAAACACATGCTATTTCCTGATATTGTTCAGTCTCAAACCCTTTTCGGTACACTGACTCTGCATATTCCCTCCATCTTTGTTTGACCCTTCCTGTATCAGTCAAGGTCTTACCTGCAGAATCCTTCACTACTGTAATTTGAGGCTTGAGCTTGTTCTTAGGTTTTTCCAGCTTGAGAAAGGCCAGGCACATTATTCACTTTTTGTTTTCTGTTTCCAGGTCTTTGCACATTTCGTTATAACACTTTGCTTTCTTCTCCCCCCCCCCCCCCGCCAATTACTCAACAGCACATAACAAAAACAACAGCTTAGAGATCAGTTGGTCTAATGGACAGAAAGTGATACTACCAAGCCAAAGGTAGGTGACTTTAATTTGCAACCCTCAGGCCTGTTTTTGGTTTTGGTCAAACATTCTTCTAGGTCATATAACCCTGGTCTGTCCACTTGCTGTGGTTGCTGTGAAGCTGAACACTGTGACACTGATGTGTCAAATGCGAGAATGGTTAGCCATGGTGAACAATATTTGGTGGAGCTCCCCAGTTAAAACAAGCTTGGAAGCAGGAGTGGTATCTACTTCCGAAATAGCTTGCCTCCAGAAACCCTATGAACCTGGAGAAACGATCAAAGTTATACAAGTGGTCAGGTCTTTCGTTCACAGAGTCACTATGAGTCACCTATGACTCACTGGCACTTAACTACAGCAACAACTAATTTATTTACAAAACTAGAATACAAATTCTAACAAATTCTTTCCATTTCCTTCACCCTGCACCCATCAAACTGCACAACCCAATGATTAATCCCCCTGTCCCCCTGCATCTCCGCATCTTTTTGCTTCCAGCCTCCCCCACCCCTCCTGGATCCTTATCCTCATTCTACAAAAGAGCTGTCCTTGGAAATCTTTGGTCCAGCTCCTGATTCAGCCTTTCTTCCTTGTTTTGTCTTCTTCACATTCTAGGGAAAGTTTCAGTCTTTTCTTACATCCATTTGCAGTTTTCTTTTCTTTGTAATGACTTTTTGCTTTCTTCATGGATGAGGTCCTAGATGTTACCTCACAACTCATCTGGCCTTTGGTCATTACTGTTCAGTACCGGAAGGCTGTAGACACAATAATTTATACTCTTCTGACTCTAGTAGTAAGTGACAAAAAATAGTAAGACAAGACTCTTTCAAGACCCTGTAACTGGACTGAGTCCACTTTAATGGGAGTCTAGTGCCGGCAGTTGTGTTAATTTCGCCTCCAGTGGTGTGTGTTAAAGTTGCTACTCTTTTAAGGCTCATTCCTGACTCTTAGGAGCATACGTCAGACCTGCCACTTGCCTCTTGGCCCTGCCTTGATGCTCTTAGTCGGGTGTCCAGCAAGGCCAGAAGACGTTGAAAAAATTATAGTGTTTAAAGCAGGCTAGAATTTATTTCCCCCTAAAATGCCCTTTTAGTTACTTAGTACAGCAAATTTAGCTTGTGGGAGAAGAATGGCAATCTCCTCAGGTGTGATTAACTGTCTCTGAAAACCCAGTGGAGGATAAGCTATGGGTCAGTTCCGACTCTGTGGCACACAGCACCAAGAAGCCTAAATCACATACAAACATATTCTTATAAGGCTGACATTCAAAGATACTTTGAACTTTCTAATGAGCTCTGGTCAGAGCTGTCATTGTTACTCAACTACAGTGATGTTGTCAGGGTTTTAATAGCCACTTATCTGACCAAATGTACTGTTGTTAGTCCCGAATAAGAGGTGCATAGCAAAGTGGACTGGGGGTGGGGGAGGAAATTGGGCAAAAATGAAAGAATCTTTTCCAAGAGAAACGTGAACAGGGAGGGGGTAGAGAGGAAAATGTGCAAGAGTGAATAAATGGAAATCCAAGTTTTCTGTAAACTCTCATTAAAATCTCAACAAAAAGAGAGAAAGAGAGAGAAATGTACTGTTGTTTTCATAATAACTTTGTAGGAGTTAGTATTTGTGAACCAGTATTAGTAACTGTCTTTAGAATGAAGTAATAACTAGAGGGAAAGAAGGAAAGAAATTTTAAAAAAGATATTTTGCATTTATATAGTAAAATAAAACAAGGTTATTACTAATAATGATATAATAACAAAAAATGAAATTCAAAGTAGAGAAATTATGCAAAATGGTTTTGTTATTAGTACCCACATAAAATAAGAAATATTACATTTAACTGTTAATAAAATGGTAGTAAACTTTCCTAAAGACTCTACAGTCTCTAAATCTGCACTCTATGTCTGGTTCTGGAAGGGAAGGGGTCTATGGGAGGTGGCACCATGGGATTCCCCACGGGGTGACACCAATCCGAGTGATGGCCTGGGTCTCTCTCTCTCTCCTAGGTCACAGGGCACAGAGCAGAAGGCCAGAGAGAGAAGGACCATTTACAACCCCCCTGTCCTAATACTCAAAAGCTTCGGTGAGCACCAGGAAACCCTGCTAGCATAGTCTATGGGACTTGCCCTACTCATCCAAAGGGTTAGTAGTCTAGTAAGCGTTAATAGTAATTTAGTATGTTAGTGGTTCACTAACGGTTACTAAGTGGTTAATAGTCAAACTGCCTCTCTGCACCCACCAATAACTCCTTTGGAAAAGGATAGACACTCTCCCCTCACGTCATTTACAACCAGAAGAACACAATGGAAGGTTAGATATGAGCTGACCCACCTATGAATTGAATATCTTAATGATCCTCACACTTAAGTTATTTCAAGCAACATAACAAAAATATTCCCAGTTTTAGTTGAATTAAAGGAAAAAAAGTAGACAATATTATGATAAGCAGATATTACAATTATACATAATTGATGACACATCCTAGTTTTATGAATTATATAAGATCAGCTCAGAGAAGTGAGCGAGCTTGCCTGGACCCCACAGCTGAGGCCTAAAGCAACTATAAATAGAACCCAAATCTGAATGACACTCCAGTACTCTTCCCTCCAAATAAAACACAAACAAAACACTCTATCAGAATAGAAGATTTCTATCAAGTTGGCAGTTAGAAACTGCTCAAACATGCAACCAAGATTCATTAAAATTGATGATGGGAATGCCAAAGTTGAGAACAAGGAAGAAACAAAGTCAGAAAATATGGACTAAGTGACAGAAATGAAGCTGGAGATTGAATAACAGAATCTTGTAAAATCAATTATTTATCCATTGCAAATACATTTCATAAAAATACAAATGGCAACTAAACACATGGACCTCACCTGATGAAATAAACAGGAACCTGACTGATTACATCTCTGGAAAGAATCGTTTGGAGAAGCGCCCTATCATGTGTGCAAACTAAGCCAGGTGCAGATTGTGAAACAGACCAACAATGACTCATGTGCAAGTTCAAAATGAAAGAAAATTTAAAAAGAAACAGAAGAACCAAAATATGACCTTGAGTCGCTTGTTGATGATGTTATGTGCCACTGTGTAGTTTAAAACTTACAGCCACCCTATAAACAACAGCTCTGAACCCTGCCCTATCTTGAGCAAGTTCACTGTCTCTGACATACCTGCCCCCATTGCCACAGTCACTGTCTCAATCTAGCTTACTTAAGTAAGGGTCTTCCTCTTTTAAGTCTATCCAATCTGAATTTAAAAATCATCTCAAGAAAAGGCTTCAGGCTTTGAACACTATTGAAATCAGATCAGGTGAGCTGTGGGATGATATAAAAAATATCAAACATAAAGAATGCAAAAGGTCATAACTAAGACAGAATAAGAAGAAAAGACAAGAAAGATATCCAAAAACACTCTGAATATCACACTAGAATACCAAGAAGCCAAAGTAAAGGGAAGAAATCAGGAAGTTAAGGAGTCAAACAAAAGATTTCAAAGGGTAGCTCAGGAAGACAAAGCAAAGTATTACAATGCAACAATGAATGATTTAAAAAACAAAAAGTGAGTGGGGGGGGGTGAGTAGGAAGGAAAATGTGCAACAATTAATGAATGAAAATTCAACTTTTGTGTAAACTTTTGTTAAAATAAATTTTTTTTAAATAGTAAAAAAGAAATACTTTGATCTGGGGAAAAAAGAATTATATGAAATGTACAAAGAGCGGGAGTTAGAGAATCAAAAGGGATGAACTCACTCAAGAATTTTTTTAAGCTGAATGAACTAAAGAACAAATTTAAGCATTCAGTTGCAATACTTAAGAATGCTATGAGCAGAATACTGAATGATCCAGGAAATAGAAAAAGAAAATAGAAGTTCACAGAGTCACTGCACTGAAAAGAATTGGTTAACACAGAAGAATTCATGAAACATCTTATGTTCAAGAGACAGTGGTGATGAAAGAGGAACTTTAGGCTGCTCTGAAGGAATTGGCAAAAGACAAGTCCCCAGGAATAGATAGCATACTGATTGACATATTTCAACAAACATAGGCAACCCTGGACGTGCTCACCAAGTTGTGTCAAGAAATGTGGAGGACAACCACTTATCCAACTGACTGGAAGAGATCCATATTTATTCTCATCTCACAAAAAGGTGATCCAATAGTGTGGAAATTATCAAACAATATCACTAATATCACACACAAGTAAAATCCTGCTGAAAACCATCCAAAATGACAGAAACAGGTCATGGACAGAGAATTACCAGAAATACAATCTGGGTTTAGAAGAGGCTGTGGCACTAGTGACATTACCACCAACGTCAGATCAATCTTGGCTGAAAGCAGAACATGCCAGAAGGATGCCTATTTGTGTTTTATTGATTTTGAAAACACATCTGTCTGTGTGGATCACAAAAAATTGTGGCTAACATTGAGAAGAAAAGGAACCCCAAAACACTTGGTCATGCTCAGATGAAACCTCTTCTTAGACCAGGAAGCAGTCCTCAGAACACAGCAAGGAAACACTGTATGGTTTCAAAATCGAGACTGGGGTGTGTTGAGGATGTGTCCTTTGTTCATACCATTTCAATCTATATGTAGAACAGATCATTTGGGAGGTTGGACTTTATGAAGAAGAATGTGGCATCAAGATTAGGGGAAATTCATCAACAGCCCATGTTATGCAGATGGAACAACCTTTCTGGCCAAAACTGAAAACTCAAAGTGTTTGCTGAAGAAGGTCAAGAACTGCAGTCTTCACTATGGATTGCATCTCAACATCAAGAAAACAATGATTCTCACTAGTTGTTCAGTTGGAAGAAGCATGCTAAATGAAGAAGAGATTGACGTTGTTAACAATTTCATCTTGCTTGCATCCATAATCAACACTTGGCACCAGCAGTCAGGAAATAAAAAAAAATATATATATATATAGTTGCTTGGGAAAGTCTGCAATCAGAGACCTCTCCAGAGTGCTAAGGAGCAATGATGTCAGTCTTGTGACTAAGATGTGCCTAATCCAAGCATGGTCTTCTCAATTACTTACTATGCATCAGAGAGCTGGACAAGGATTAAGGTTGAAATAAGAAGAATCAATGCTTGTGAGTTGTGATGCTAGATAAGAATAGTGAATATACCATGGACTGCCAACAGAACAGGTCTGTCGTGGAGAGAGTGAAACCAGGATGCTCCTTTGAAACAAGGATTGTGAAACTTTGTCTCATATAATTCGGCCATGTTGCCAGGAGGGACCAGTCCTTGGAGAAGGACATCATGCTTGGAAGGGTGGAGGGTCAGTAAAGAAGATGACCTGGATGAGATGAATTAACACAATGACTGTGCCATAGTGGAAGGTGTGTTAGTGACTATGAGACTGGCTCAGGATAGGGCAGGGTTCAGAACAATTTTCCACAGAGTCACTATTAGTTGTGGTGAATTCGACAGCGCACAACAACCACACCAATCATGGAATAAGTTTCTGATACATTTCCATACTCAGCTGAGGTGACAATAAAGAGCATCCTGAAAAAAAGGAGAGGTCAATTAAGGAAATTATTTACTGCTAAAGGTTGGAGTTTGAATACTCTCAGAAGCACCCTGGAAGAAAGGCCTAAATGCTCTATTTTTGAAAAATCATCCATTAAGACCCCTTTTCAGTTCTACTCTAACACCATGAAGTTACTATTAGTTGGGGTCAACTCAACAACAACGGATACATTAATCACATTTCACAAATTAGAATGCATGCTACAAGTTTATCCCTTTCACAGCACCTTCCTTAATCACTGGCCTCTCATAGGTGGCAGAAAAAGTGGTGGAAATCAGTCCACAAGGAACTATATTGTCGTTGTTAGATGCCTTCGAGTCACAGACGACTCACAGTGACCCTAACAGAAGATCTGAGCACTTGTAGAACTTTCATCCTTTCTCCACATTTGTAGAGTTTCAGGAGGCAAGCTACTTTGGAAGTGGATGTCACCCCTGATTCCAAGCTTGTTTTAATTGGAGAGTTCCACCAAACACTGTCCACCATGAGTTACCATTATCACATTTGACACAAGGAACAGATCATATTAAAAATTTAATTTGTGAGTACATATGCACAAGAAAAAGAACTTTGTCTTAGTTTCTATGTTGTTGCTGTAGTCAGGTGCCTTTGAGGTGACTACTACTCATAGTAGCTCCTGTATGAGTCTCTAATACGTTTGAGTCTATCAATGCCATCACTCTGCGTAGTAGCTCTATGAACAATAGATTCTCTATCTTGTTCGAGTCTATCAGTACCATCACTATTCCAATCTCACTTTCTCCACGTCATTGACTCTCTACCTTGCTCAGCACGATGTCTTTTTCCAAGGACTATCACCCCTTGACAGGATATTCCAAGCATGAGAGATGAAGTTACCCCATCCTTGCCTCTATAAAAACACTCTAGTTTTACTTTCTCCAAGACATATTTGTTTGTTCTTTTTGCAGCCCATGGGGCATATTCAATATTCTTCTCTAACACTACAATTCAAAGGTATTGGTTCTTTTCCAGTCTTCCTTCCTTATTCATTGTCCAACTTTAAGAATCATAGGACGTAATAAGAAAATAATTGAAAATCCATGGATTGGATCAGGTGCACCTTAGTCTTTAAACTGACTTCATTGCTCTTTAGAACTTTGGAGCGGTCCTTGAAAATATCTTTTCTCAATGTAACATATTCTTTGATATTTCCCTCCCCCCTGCTGCTGCCATGGATATTTCTTGTGGATCCAAATACAATAAAATCATTTACAGCTTCAAAAATTTTTTTTTATCCATCATTATGTTACCTGTTGGTTCAGTGGTGAGGATTTTTATTTTCTTGATATTGAGATGCAACTCATATTGAACGCTGTAATTCTTAATCTTCTTCAACAAGTGTTTTGAGTTCTCCTCACATCTCTGCTTGCAGAAAGTGAAGATGTGAAGAACTTACTGAAGAAGATAAAATATACAGTCTTCACTATAGGTTTGCACTTAGATTTCTCATGTTTCACGGAGTGATGAGAATTTAACTTCAGTTGGCTCAGAGCTGCTCAACCCCCTTTGGGTCCCAGTACATGTAGTGAGGAGGGTTAGGGAAGTGATGGGAGGGACCACCACAGTCCTCAATGTCATTATGTAACCAAGACAACACTCTTGCTTGCTGTCCATTCAGAGTCCCTCAAAGCAGCACTCACGGTGATCTGAGTCCCTAGAAAGAAATGTTGGGTTATTCTCTAAGTAAGGTCAGCACCAGCTTGCCAGTGTCTACTTATTAACCTATAGTGAATAATCTGCAATTTCCATCACATCAGATATATTAAGAGTGGCTGGGGTCTACCTTTCTCCAAGTCTCAGCACGCCTTCCTACAGAATCAAAGCCTCTTTTCAAATTTGCAATCATGACATGGGTGGAGCACCCCATAAGCCGGAGCTGAGGCAAGTGGCACTGATGACCCAAATACTGTCTCCAGCAGTTCAAATGCACCATGGAAGAAAGATGAGATGTCTTCTCCCTTTGAGATTTACGGCGTCAGACATGATAGATGGTCAGCTATTGGTTAGATTTAACTCAATTACAAGTGCTTAGTTACTTAAATGAACAGGACAGCTTCGCTGCTACCTACTGCTGCCCACCTTTTCTGCCTGGAAACACTAGCTTCCCCAGCCTGGTCCTGGAAATGAGCAGTTTTCTTTTGCTCTTAGGTCTCTTAACCTGTGTGGGGTTTCTATTTCCACTACTCCATCCTGCATTCCACCTACCCTGGTGTCCTACTTCATTCACTCAGTAATAAAATCAGTATTGACTGAGTTGACGGTCTGAGGCAGGCCTGCTCCAGACACGGAGGGACGGGGCATATGGCCAATGGGGCCTGTGCTGTGGAACTCAAACCTAGTGATGATGGCCTATATTAAATAAGCAAGACAAACAATACAGAAAAGTAATCTCAAGAAGCAGCATATATTATAGTTACATGAATGGGAGAAGCATGCGTGATGGGCATGACTTTATACGGAGTGTGAGCAGAAAGCATCAGAAAGAATCTTTTAATTCTGTTTTTATATATAGACAATATTTTTATTTTATACTGGTTTACTTACAGAGTTCATATACATGGTTTTTCACACTGTATCTTTCCCATTTGCTTTCCCCAACCCTCCCTCCACTCATTAAATTGTGTGATCCTATTATTAACCATCCCCCACATACCCCCATCCTCACCCCTCTGCTCTTACCCCCCCCACCGCCTGTGGATCCTCATACCCAGTCTACAATAATGATCAGTATTTGTCCTTATAGGCCTGAGTTAGTTCACTTAGCATAATGTTCTCTAGTCCCTCCCAAGTTAGTAAGTGGTGAGTTACAAAACCATTGCTCTTGTGAGCTGCGTAGTATTGCATCCTGTGAATGTACCATAATTAAAAAAAGAATTTATGAGCAGAAGTCAGGATAAGTGTTCAACCAGCAGAAGATAGTTTTGGAATCTGGAATCTTGACTAGACCAGTTCTTTGCTAGAACATATTCTTGCCAACGATTAAAGCTCAAATGCTTCCTGGGTGAGTTTCCAGATCTGCTTTAACAAACTTTAGATGAGTAATTTGTAACAGCAGAGCTTTACCAGTTCATATTTCTGAAGGCTACAAGACCACAGTGTTGACTGGAGCCAAGCAAACCAAAACTGTTAACAATTTCAATCTCTACTGTCCATCATGATGCTGCTAATCAACCCAGTGGTGAGAGTCTGTTTTCTTGATTTTGAGCTTCAATCCATATTGAAGGGTTGTTGTTGTTCTTGTTGTTATGTGTCATTGAGTCACTTGCAACTCATAGAGACCCTATGTCCAACAGCCCTAAACTCTGCTCTGTCCTGTGCCAATTGCACTGTCTCCAATACACCCATCCCAATTATCCCAGTCACTGAATCTATCCACCTCATAGAGGGCCTTCCTCTCCTGCACTGTCCCTCCACCCTCCCAAGTATGATGTCCCTCTCTAAGGACCGGTCCCTCCTTATAACATGTCCAAAGACAGCTACTCTTTCTAAAAGTCATGCAAGATAGACTCTCAGCTGATAGGGTGCACCTACTCATATTCTTTCCTCCTCCATCAAGTAAACTCCATGTGCCAAAGCTTAGTTCCTAAAAGCTCATTCCCCGAGCCAGCAAGAAATGTATCTACCTCTGGATTTCAATGTATTCCTTTGAAATCTTTCACACCTAAGTCTTTTCAAGTTGTGTCACTTTGGAAATGGTATTTGTTTAGTCATCTTCATACCTTACCCGATTTCTATGACATTACTCGTCTCCAATAACATTGCTTGTCTCCGTGACATCTTCTAAAGAAGGAAAGCTGTCTTTCCAGATTAATAACATAATGACAAGAATTTACATGATGTCAACTGTGTGTCTTAAAATATTATCGTTATGTGATTTCATGACTGTCATGTGAGAGTTCCTGGACAATACAGTTAAGACACTCACCTACTAACCCAAAGATTAGAAGTTCTCATCCTGTCAGGGGTGCCTTGGAAGAAAGCTCTGGTGATCTACTTCCAGGAAAAATATCCACAGAAAAATCCTACAGAGCACAGGATTCTTGGACATGGGTCAGAGTCAACTCAACAGCAACTGATTTTCAAAAAACGTTTTGTTGTGTTGTTGCCGCTGAGTCAAGCACAACTCACAGCAACCTTATGAACAAAAGGCCTGAAGTCTTTCTATTCACTATCATCATTTATCAAAGTTCATAGAGTTTCCAGAGTCATGTTGTATTATTCTGTACCTAAAATTAGAGCATTAGTAAAGTATTCTTTAGGACAAACACTTATCTGCCAGTCAACTTTAAACAAAGGGGTTTTTTCCCCCTTTTAAAAAAATTATACTGGTTTACATACAAAGTCCATAAAGTTCTCATACATTGTTTTTCACACCAGATCTTTCCCCTTTCCTTTACCAATTCCTCCATCACCCCATCAAATTGTACAACCCTATGATTAAGCCCCCCTTCCCTCCTAGGATCCTCATACTCATTCTACAATAGTGGTCTTATACAATATTTATCCTTGTGGGACTGAGTTAATTCACTTAAAATAATGCTCTCCAGTCCCTCCCAAGTTAGGTAATAATTTACAAAAATCATTGCTCTTGTGTGCTGCATAGTATTCCATTGTGTGAATGTACCACTACTGCATTTCCACTTGATTATCAAGTACATTTTCAACTTAAGAGTTTGCTTCCCTCACTGACCAGGGTAATTCTGGACAAAGGAAGAGAAATGAATTTTTGAAAGTTAAACTGAGAGTAGGTCGACAGCATCATAATACTAAGCATGACTTTAGTGGAAAGCCAGTATGTGTGTGTGTGTGTGTGTGTGTGTGTACAATCATACAAAATCCGTTGTCTTGAGTCAATACTGATTCATTCCATATCTATTTCTTGAAATCTCCAGTTCTAAACCTTTTGCTTCTTTTCCTCCTAGCTTTATGCTGAGATCTGGACTTTGGATGCCTGCAGGTCACTGTCCTGTAGGGCCTGAGTCTGACTACACCATTTGCCAACAGGCACTCAGGGCAGGCCAGTTAAACTCGCTCAAAATAAGATCACGGGCGCGTATACATAATGACTCAGTCCACTGGTATTAATAGTATTAAGGAGAAACCTGAATGCAGAGCCTGAATGGAAAAGTATAGTGAAGAAAATATCCCAAGAGGTATGAAAGAAGTGATGGAATGAAAAGCTTTGTGACTCCCATGTAAAAGTTGAAACTATCTTTTCTCTTGTAAGTGAGCCAACAGAAATGCCACCCATTTCTGCTGGACCCACCCTGCCCTTGCCATCTAACTAAAGGTTCTATGACCTGAGTGTGAAACAGTAGAGTTGGTGATGAAGAAAATATTTAGGTAGAATCCTGAGTTCCTGACAGAGGGTCATCTAGCACTCTGTACAATATTCCCTGGCCAGAGTTCTCCTGGCTATGTGAGATCTGAGGGCAAGGATGATTTCAGCATGTTATATTTATCCAGTAAACATGGATGGAGTCTCTGATATAAATATTTACTTTTATAAATTTAAGTACTGGACCAATTGGCAGCATCAGGATGGATGGTGAAGAGATTGAGATTGTTCACAGCTTTAGTTTGCTTGGCTCCACAGTCAACACTCTTGGCACCAGTAGCCAGGAAATTAAAAGGCACATTGCCATGGGAAAGTCTGCTGTTAGGACCTCTCCAAAGTACTGAAGAGCAATGGTGTCTCTCTGGAGACTAAGGTGCATCTGATACAGGCCATGGTCTTCGCAGTCACTTGTTATGCATCAGAGAGTTGGACAATGACTAAGGAGTTTAGAAGGAGAATTGATGCCTTTGAGCTGTGGTGCTGGAGAAGAGTATTGAGAGTACCATGGACTGCTAGGAAAACAAACAGATTCATCCTGGAAAGGGTTAAACCGGGTGGCTCCTTGGAGGCAAGGATTCTGAGTCTCCATCTAACATACTTTGGACATATTGTAAGAAGAGACTGGTCCTTGGAGAAGGACATCATGCTTGGGAGGGTGGAGGGATTGCGCAGGAGGGGAAGGCCCTCTATGAGGTGGATTGATTCAGTGATTGGGATAATCAGGATGGGAGTGTCAGAGACAGTGCGATTGGCACAGGAGAGAGCAGAGTTTAGAACTGTTGAACATAGAGTCTCTGTGAGTCATAAGCGACTCGACGGCACATAAAAACAACAACAACAATTTATAGAAATATAAGTATTTACTTATACAATATTTGCCTCATAAGGACAAATACTGTATTAAACCATTATTGTAGAATGAGTACGAGGATCCAATGGGGGGAGGGGGGATGCTTTACCATAGGGCGAGGTGTGCAAAGGAAAGGGGAACGGTCCAATGTGAAAAACAATATGTATGAACTCTATGAACTGTGTGCCAAGTACTGGGATCACGGAATTCAAGTCCTCACCATGAAGAAGGTTACATCTAACACAGGGATCTTCAACCATGCATTATGGACACTGTACCCTCTGATAAGAACTCTGGGCCATTCATCGCAGGCCCCCAGCTTCTCATCTCTACTCTACATTCAGGTAGCAATCCTCCCATGTCACAGTTGAAAGCATCTCCACCATTGCCACATCCCCTGAGAGATCAGTCCACCCTTGCCTGAGAACCACTGCTTGCGCGCTCATGCTCTCTCTCTCACTTCCTATCTATCTATCTATCTATCTATCTATCTATCTATCTATCTATCTATCTATCATCTATCTTCAAGCCATAACTCATTGGAGCCTATAAATCAGACAGGAGGAGACATTCCACCTTCCTCCCTTGGAGCTGTCTATGTATTCATTCTCCTTTTGAGTTCCTTGGGGTCTTTGGGATAGAACTCCCTATGGAGTATGGCTCTGAAGCTCCCTGATACAACCTGTAGAGGAAGTGAAATAAAAAGAATTCAGGTTGGTCTCTTTTAATATCTTGCACAGAATTTATACCAAAATCAATTCAGCTAGTGCCAGAATTCTGAATATGTTTACTATTTTCATTATTTGAAAAAAAAAAAACAAACAACAAAAACTACTACAGGAAAATCCAGGCCTTCCCCATATCTCTAACGTCACTGTTCTGGACAAAACTTTGGATCCCATTCAGAAGGAGAAAGATGCCAGCACAAGTTTAAGTCTGGTACCACCGGGGATCTGAGCCGTGCCAGGCTCTGAGACGTCCATCTGGGGACCCTGGAAACGTGTGTTTCATAGTGACATTGGGCAAATAAAAAGACCACTAATGAGGCCATCAGCACCAGCATCTGGGGATGCAGAGATGTCAGTCCACCTGCATGCCAACAACATTAGCTCATTATTGAGCATCTCTGAGTACATGCCACAGGGAACGTGTGGCACAGACCATGGGAAAACCCTCAGTGGCAAATTCAACCGCGCTTGGAATGAAGCCATGGTGTTATTCAGTCACATGCCACTTCTCTGGCCTTCTGCCAAGACCCTACATGATGCAGGAATCACTGAACATGAATTACCAGCCTTGCCCACTTAAGTCAGGGAAAGTCTCGTGGGGCAGGTAGGAGAAGAAAAGGGGTATATAAAATTGAAATGGGGGGGAGGAAATCTACTTGTTTGTTCACATTCCTCCCCCACAATCATTATCATTCCCAATACAACACATTGTCATGGGGTCTATTCCAATTGATAGGGATACCCCATCGTGTTTCTGGCAAATTGTTACAGTTGAGGAGACTGATCATCTCTCTTCAATGGAGCCACTGACCTTGGTTAACAATGTAACACATACTCCACTAGACCACTACCAGACCCAGCCCAAACATTTCTCCATATGAACTTTCAGTCTTCACTGATTCAGTTCATTCATGTTAGTTCTGTTCATAACCCTAAACAAACTTAAAAACATCAACTAGTCCACATCCAAAGAAATAGGAAGGCAAAGATTGCAAACTGCAACCCAACAAGACAAATTCACTCCCTCAGTAATTGGCTTGTTCTGTACTCTCTCTTTTCCTTAATTGAATTTGGGATTCAATGTATCTCCTGCTACTTTCGATTAGTCCCAGTTTTTATCTAGTCCTCTCTGTTACCTTACGTCACTCACTCAAAGGCATGTGACTTGTGGGGAGCCAAACAAACCCACTTCCTTTGCCATCATTTCACAGGTGCAGGAACAAAGCTATTTGGCAGACAGAGAATTTCCCTGGAACTCTCTATTCTGTAAAAAGGTGGTATCTGCTTAGCCTTTGAGAAAGAAGGCTGTCTCTTGCCATCATCCTGCAAGGAAATTCTGAAAGCTTATAGCGCACATGAGGAAGGAGAGCTGGTGGCCTACGTGGCAAGAAGCCACACTGCAATCCTGAATCTCACCAGCAATTCTGCGGGAGGAGGCTGGGTAATCTCCTCCTGTGTGATTGACTGCCTCTGTAAACCCACTGGAGGGTCAGCTATGGATTGCCTCCGATTCTGCAGTACACAACATAGTATACATGGGCATTCATGTACGTGAGAATATCTAGGTAGTGTAAACATTAAATATCCTACTAGTCAGCATTTCGGCAATTTGAACCCACTCAAATTGCCACTCAAATGTTTCCTTGGGGGAAAAAGTGGTGGCAAATTGCTTCAAGAAGATCATACCTGCTCATTAAAATTATGTTTAAAAAAAAAAGGTTTAAAAAGGGGGGGGGGAAGAAGATCATATCTTTGAAAAGCCTGCGGAGCAGTTATTTTACACACAAAGAATTACCATGAGGCAGAATCATATTATAGCACCAAACAACAGCAAACATGCATATACCGATAGAGTCAATTGTAATTATTCACAACAGTTATGTTCTATCAAGGCACCATGAGCACTGGACACAAACACTAAACCACTCACTGAGGAGAAATACATGTTTGGTTTCCTGCAAGTCTCCTGTCACCACATTTGCATCAACTAATCAACACGGAACTGGGTTTTTGGTACATATCTGTTTAGAGATTGTTTATATCCTATAAACTGATTATTAACTGGTATGTTGATCCATTAACAATTAACTCATGACAAATAGTACTATAATTCCTGAGCAATCTAGCACATTGTCTACTTAAGATAACTCAGTCTTCTTGCACTTAAAGATATCCTACAGCTCTTGGGACTTGGGAGTCACTTTAAAGGAGAAATTACCAACCAAAACACCCAGTAAAACGCAATGTATGTGTGTATATGCATATATGTATACATATATCTCTGTGTGTATATTGTGCACACACACATAGATCTGTTTTTCTTGTTGTTGTTAGGTACCATCTAACCATTGATGACTTGTAGCAAACCTGCGAACAACGGAATTAAAGCTCTACAGACTGCTGAGAAAACAAACAGATTCACCCTGGAGACGGTTAAATGGGGCTGCCCCTTGGAGGCAAGGATTCTGAAGCTCCGTCTAACATACTTTGGACATGTTGTGAGGAGAGACCGGTCCTTGGAGAAGGACATCATGCTGGGTAGGGTGGAGGAACAGTGCAGGAGAGGAAGACCCTCTATGAAGTGGATTGATTTAGTGACTGGGGTAATTGGGGTAGGACAGAGCAGGGTATAGGGCTGTTGTACAGAGGGTCGCTATGAGTAACAAGCAGCTCAACAGCACATAACAACAATAACAACTGTCATTCTCATCATTTCTGATACTCTTGAGCCCATTGTTATAATGACCAGGTCAAACCATCTTTTTAAGAATTTCTTTTTCTATTTCTGATCCTCCCTCTTTCCCAGCATAATGTCTTTTTCCAATGACTTGCCCCTCCTGACATCATGATCAAATTGTATGAGATGAAGTTTCACTATCCTTGCCCTCAAGGAACACCATGGCTGTAGTTCCAAGACAGACTTGTGTATTCTTTCTGCAGCCCTTGGGATATTCAGTACTCTTCTCAAACTCAACAACTCTAATGTATCAATTATTCTTCTTTCATCCTTGTTCATTGTCCAACTTTTAGATGCATAGGAATTGAAAAGACCATGACGCGGATTACTTTAAACTACTGTTATTACTCTTTAGCACTTTGGAGAAGTTCTTGACAGCAAATTTTCCTAATGCAACACAACTTTTTCTTTTCTTTTACTTCTGTTGCGCTGAGTGTTGATTGTTGATTCAAATAAAATTAGATCACTGCCAATTTCAACCTTTTCTCCATCTTTCATGATGTTGCCTGTTGGTTCAGGGATGATTTTTGTTTTCTTGACACTGAGATGTAATTTATATCGTCTTTCACATCCTCTTCACTTTCAGCAAGCAAAGTTGTGTCAACTACATAATGTAGGTTATTGGCAAGTCTTCCTCCAACCATGATGCCATATTCCTCTTTATATAGTTCAGCTTGTTGAATTATTTCACACATACAGATTAGATTTTTTTGTGTGAGTGTACCGTCAAGTCAGATCTGACTGGTACAGGAAGAGATTGTCCCTCCTTCCCCAGCAGAGCATATGGTGGATTTGAACCGTGAGCCTCTGGGATTGTAGTTGCAGCTCCTTGCCACTAGGCCATAAGTATGTAGAAAGGATCCAGCTCTGACACAACCCTTTCCTAGCATTAAACTAGCCAGTGTTCCCTTGTTCTTTTGAACGAGTTTCTTGGTCTAAGTACAGGCTTTGCATAAGCACTGCCGAGTGTTCTGGAACGCCTATCTTTTTCACTGCTAGCCTTGATCTGTTAAGATTGACATAGTCAAACACCTTTGGATAGTCAATAAAACACAAGTAAATATCTTTCTGTTATCCTCTGCTTTCAGCCAAGATCCACCTGACAATACGACATCCTTCTTTCCCCAGAACCCCTGGAAGTTCACTATTAATGTACTGTTTTGGCCATTTTTGCAAGATTTAACTTGCATGTGATGTTAATGAAATTATTTGATACTTTCCACATTCTTTACCTATTACCTTCCATTTCTCCATTCAACTAACTCTTCCACTTTTAGTCTTTTTTTCCGCCCCCTCTTCTAAACTTTTGCAGTAAACTCTTGTGGCTTAGTTGTAAGAAGTTGTGCTGCCAACCCAAAAATGTTGTTGTTGTTGTTGTTGTTATGTGCCATCGAGTCGTTTGCGACTCATAGCGACCCCATGTACAACAGCCCTAAACCGTGCTCTATCCTGTGCCAATCTCATCGCCTCTGACACACCCATCCTGAGTACCCCAGTCACTGAATCAATCCACCTCATAGAGGGTCTTCCCCTCCTGCGCTGTCCTTCTACTCTGCCCAGCATGATGTCCCTTTCCAAAGACCTGTCTCTCCTTGCAACATGTCCAAGTATGTCAGACGAAGCCCCAGAATCCTTGCCTCCAAGGAGCAGCCTGGTTTAACTCTCTCTAGGATGAATCTGTTTGTTTTCTTGGCAGTCCATGGTACATTCAATACTCTTCTCCAGCACCACAGCTCAAAGGCGTCAATTCTCCTTCTATCCTCCCTAGTCATTGTCCAGCTCTCTGATGCATAACAAGTGATTGCAAAGACCACGGCCTGTATCAGATGCATCTTAGTCTCCAGAGAGACACCACTGCTCTTGAGTACTTTAGAGAGGTCCCTAACCGCAGACTTTCCCATCGCAATACGTTTTTTGATTTCCTGGCTGCTGGTGCCAAGAGTGTTGACTGTGGAGCCAAAGGATTTATCTTTCACTGCTCTGCAAATTGCTGTCTGTCAGATACTCCTCTAAATCTAAACATTCAGATTAAGACAGAAATGGCAGGCCTCTGAAAACCCTATGTACAACCCAAAAATATGCAGTTCAAATCCATCATCTGCTCCAGAGGAAAAAGAGGACCACTGTCTCCTGTGTGATTTTTTTTTATTTTGCTTTTAAAAAAATTATTGAGAGTTTAACGAAATTTTACAGAAAAGTTGGATTTCCGTGCATTCATTGTTACAAATTTTTGTCCCTATCTGACCCCCCCCAACCAGTTCACTTTTCTCTTTAAAAAGATTCTTTCATTGTTGCACAATTTCCTTGTTCCCACCGCCTGCACCCCCCCCCCAAGTCCACTTTGCAATGCACCTCTTATTCTGGACTGTTGTCATGCCTAATCATATACTCCTTTTAAACAGTTCTTTCCCTCATCTCTTTCAATACAGTGTTCATTACATACCCCCTCTTGTTTTAGTTTTCCCCCAATGTCAGTCCTGTTTTATAACAGTGGCATTATGCAGTATTTGTCCTTTAGTGACTGAGATATTTCACTCAGCATAATGTCCTCCAGGGTCATTCATTTTCCTCTAAACACCCTCTACAGAGTCAACTATAAGTTGCGGTTCTGACTTGACAGTACATCAATAACAAGAAGTCTTTGTGGTTTTATTCAGCTGATACTACTTCTGATCTCAAGTCTACATGACTCTAAACATCCAAGACCGATACCATCCAGTTACCTTTTCTGTAATAGCTCATATTTTTGAGAGAAGCAGAGTCACTGATTGGCTCAGCTTGGATCAGGCGATTAATCTGGCCCAATCTGCTTTGATAATAGGCCGGAGTCAATTGAAATACATGTAGTGGCTCAGACAAACCAGAGTTTATAGAGGCATTCTGAAGAAAGCAATGATGTCAGTATCCCAGACCCTTGTCCCCGCTCCTCTGAATCTCAAAATACTGAGGCCAGGGCACACCACTCAAGGACAAGAACCAGGCATGTGTTTTGGGCCACAAACCTCAGTAGTATTCCAACTGTCTGCTCTTATCACTCCTGATACCATGAGAGGAAGTGGACTAGGGAGCACTGAGTGTGCTTTCAAGGGCAGGAAGAGCAGAGGTAGGAACAGTAGTTACATCCTGTTAGCTCCATAAAAGGCAGTGCACAGTAGAGATGGAGGAAAGAGTGTGTGTGACACGCAACCCCAAACCTTCAAACCTGTGTTAGAGAGAGTGGAGCTTCAAATAGAATTGAGGGACTAGAACTGCAAGGCCTCCAAGGCTCTTCCTTCTTCACTTGTTTAGAAAAGTCATCCAAGTTGCAAAGGAATTTTTAAAAAATTCTATATATATTTTCTTTTTTTAATTAATGATGTTTTTAATGCAACAGACATATTTTTTACAGCATATTCCTTCCATTTAATTTTCCCCCATTCATTAATTGTTGCACATTTTCCTCCCTGCCAACCCCTCTTCCCCAGTTCGCTTTTCTCTTTAAAGAAAAAAAAATTCTTTCATTGTGATACGATCCCCTCTCCCAGTCCATATGCCTTAAAAAATCTGCTTACCTTGGTTCATGCTTACTTTATACTTTACTGGGATCATTGTTGTTGATGTTGTTGTTATGTGTCGTCAAGTCACCTGTGGCTCATAGTGACCCTAGGTACAATTGTCCTGAACCTAGCCCTATCTTGATCCAATCTTGTTGTCTCCAACACATCTACTCCCATTACCTCAGTTACCATGTCGATTCATCTCATCTGGAGTCTTCCTCTCCCACACTGGCCTTCCACCCTACCAAGCATGACGTCCTTTTCCAAGGATTGGTCCCTCCTGGTAATATTCCCAAAGTATGTGAAATGGAGTTTCAAGATCTCTGCCTCCAAGGAGCAACCTGGTTTCACCCTCTCCAAGACAGACCTGTTTGTTCTCCTGGCAGTCCATGGTATGTTCAATACTCTTCCCCAGCACCACAACTCAAAGGCATCAATTTTTCTTCTGTCATCCTTAGTCATTGTCCAACTTTCTTATGCATAGTAAGAGCAGAGACCATGGTGTGGATCAGGTGTACCTCAGTTTCCATACTACCATTGTTGCTCTTCAGTACGCTGGAGAGGTCCCTGACTGCTGATTTTCCCAATGCAATTCATCCTTTGATTTGCTGACTGCTGGTGCCAAAATTCTTGATTATAGAACCAAGCAAGTTGAAATTGTTAATAATCTCAATCTCTTCTCCATCTATCATGATGCTGTCAATGGGCTTAGTGTTGAGAATCTTTGTTTTCTTGATATTGAACTTCAATTCATGTTGAAAGCACACTTGGAAAGGAATCTCCTCCTTGGAAGATCTCCCTACATGTCTTAACAAGTTGCCACAGTTCGCTTTTCAGCCTCACATCAAATATAATTTCAAAGGGTCCATGAAGAGAGTTGGAAATGTAAATGTCCAAAATGTCATAGACATGCAGAATCTCATGGAAAATTAAGCCCCAAATTATGAAATGTAAGCCACAGTCCTATTTGTTCACAGACAATGTCAACATGAAAGTTTTTATATAAAAAAGAACAGGGTAACAAATAATGCATAAATTTATCTCCCTTAATCATGGCATCGCCAGTGGTAAACAGTGGGCCACCATCTGTATGAAGAGGAATCAGAGAGTGTGGCTGTGATGCAGGCAAGCCATTGCCAACTATCCCATCCCATGGCCTCCTTGAGCTAACATAGACCGAGAAAGCAGCTCTTGGATACATAACTTACGATCTTTCAAGATCTTCCATTTCTAGAGAAAGTGATTACTACGTTCTAATATCAACTACTCTGGTGCTAATGTCCTTTGTCTTCACATCATTTTCTTTTTCATGCATTTATTTTTCTTTTTGATTGATGATCATTTAAAAGGTGACATCCAAAATCACCTTCTGGGACAGCTCCACAGACTATGTGGTCAGGATCGATGCCTTGGGAAACAAGGATGCAACACCTCAGAAAGGCGGTCTTGTCGTCCTGATGCCACAAGAGCAGGAGCCCAGATGATCACCAGGTGGTTTTATTAGCTGGAGTGATTTTATTACACTTGTGAAGCAAGTTTTCTTCAGGTCAATTTTCCAAAGACAAAACAGAAAGTGCCTTTTTGTTCCTTTTTAAATGGTGCCGATTTTGAACACATCTTTATTTGCGACATTCCATCTTCCAGTTACAATACAGTGATAATAAAGTGCAGTGTTGCTTCCTTTCCCTTCGCACGTATTCCATATTCAAGTATTGGCAATGCCCAGGAATGTAGTCTGGCAGTTTAGATTTTGAAACTGTAATTTGGGTCCCTCAGGGTTGGGGGGGGACACTGAGAAAGGGGATAAATAATGTATACCGCATTGAAACAGATGAAGGAGAGAACTGTTTAAAAGGGATATATGATTAGGTATTATTGTCATGACAGGAGTCCAGATGAAGGCTGCATAGTGGAGTGGACTTGAGGGGAGGGATTGTGTAACAATGAAAGAATTTTTCTTTTACTTTTCAAAGAGAAGAGCAAACTAGGCTGGGAGGGGTGGGCAGGGAGAAAAGTGCAACAATGAATGAATGGAAATCCAAAGTCTGTAAACTTTCATAATACTTTTTTTAAAAATTATTTTATAATGGTTTGCATACAAAATTAATGTACATTTTGTTTCACACATTTCTTTACTCACATTATGTTTCATACAATCATTCATATATGTTATGTATTATAAAATTAATCTACTGATCTCTGCCCATTATTACCCCATCCTTTCAAGCCTCCATTGGATCTTTCTTCATTCCTTCACTATCACCCCTCTGCCCACCAAACTCTATTATCGTAGTGAATTCTGCACCATCAGCTCCCCCTCCTCCCCTCCACTTCCTCTTTTGAACTTTTATACAACTTTACTAGTTATCTTTCTATTTTTTTCAATTCTGATCTAATGCAGTATTTGTCCTATGATATTTATTCACTCAAAATAATGCTACCTAAACTCTGCCATGTTATATAGTATTTTACAACATCTTTGATCCTTAGTGCTACATAGTATTCCATCGGCTAATGTACCATAATTTCTCAATCCATCCATTTGTTGATGGCCATGGTGTCTGTTTCTGTTGTCATACTATTGTGAATAATGCTGCTAAGAACACGGGTATACAAATCTCAATTTGTGAATACTTTTTTATTTTATTTTTTAATAAGATGCTCATGTTCTTCCATGGCTTCCCATTACAATCTGAGATAAAGGCTGTGGTAGATCTGGTCAAGATGGGCTCGTTAGCCTCATTCCTCTATGCAATGGCCACATGATCTCTTTTCATGCACAAACTTACATTCTGTGAACCTCACACCTTGCTCTCTGCTATTCCTTCTGTTTTGATTCCCCATCTCTTTCTGTCCACCATTTCTCTCTCTTTCAGGTCTCAGCTTAACTCTTGACTTCCTCACTGAAGTCTTCCCTGGGTCAGAACCAATCTGATGGCACTCAGCAGCAACAACAATATATATTACACTCTCCTCCCACCGTCAATTGTTGTTGTTAGTTGTCATCACATCAGCTTCAATACACGGGAATCCTGTGCACGTACAATGAAATGTGTTCTGGTTCTATGCAATCTTCACACTCAATGGTATACTTAATCCATTGCTGTTTACACACATTCTCTCTCTCTCTCTCTCTCTCTCTCTCTAGTACTTTCTAACCTACAGGTGACATTTTCCACCTATTGTTGTTGTTATGTGTCGTGGAGTCAACTATGACTCGTTGTTGCTAAATGCTGTCGAGTCGCTTGTGACACATAGCAACCCTGTGCAAACAGCTCTGAACCCTGCTCTATCCTGTGTCAATCTTATTGTCTCTGACACACCTATCCCCATTTCCCCAGTCACTGAATCAATCTATCTCATAGAGGGTCTTTCTCTCTTGTACTGTCTCTCTGCCCTCCCAAGCCTGATGTCCCTTTCTAAAGACTGGTCACTCCTTGCAACCTGCCCAAAGTATGTCATACTAAGCTTCAGAATCTTTGCCTCCAAGGAGCAGATTGGTTTCACCCTCTCTAAGACAAAAAAGCTAATGACTAATGATGACCCTCTAAACAATAGCTCAGAACCCTGCCCTATCTTGAGCCAAACTCACTGTCTCTGAGACACTTGCCGAAGACACTTGTCATTGCCACAGCCACTGAGTCTATCCATCTCATGCAGCATCTTCCTCTCTTGGGCTGACCCTTCACCCTTCCAAGCATAATGTCCTTCTCCAAGGACTGGTCCCTCCTAGCAACATGCCCACAGTATGTGAGACAGAATTCCAAAATCTTTGCCTCCAAAGAGTAACTTTGTTTCACTCTCTCCAGGACATATATCTATTTATTCTCTTGGCAGTCCATGGTATGTTCAATACTCTTCTCTAGGACCACAAGTGAAAGGCATCGATTCTTCTATCATCCTTAGTCATTGTCCAGATCTCAGATGTGGAGCAAGTGATTGAGAAAACCATAGCCTAAATCAGGCACACCTTAGTCTCTAGACTGACATTGTTGCTCTTTAACACCCTCACAACAGACGTTTAGCATGCAATTCTGGATTTCTTGACTGCTGGTGCCAAAAGTTTTGATTGTGGATCTTAGCAAGATGTTTTCTTTGATGCATAGAATTTTCACTGGCTTGTTTTCAGAAGTAAGTCACTGGCTTTTTATTTCTAATCTTAGTCTGAAAACTCAGCAGGGGAGCCTGTACAAGGAGATTGTTTGATAACTTCCACACTCTATTGGGTCACCTTTTCTTGGCACGTGAATGGTTACGGACCTCTTCCAGTCAGTTGGCAAGGTAGCTATCTTCCAAATTTGTTGGCATATGCTAGTGATCATGGCCAGGGCTGCCTCTATTTACTGAAACCTTTGGATTTATATCCCATCAATTCCTGGTGCCTTATATTTTGCCAATGCCTTCAGCACATCTTGGATTTCTTCCTTCAAAATTGGTGGTTCTTGAATATATATTACTTCCTGAAACAGTTCAGTATTGATCAATTATTTCTGGTACAGTGAGTCTGTGTATTTCTTCCATTTTCTTTTTATATTTCCTGTATCCTTTAATATTTTGCTCCTAGAACCCTTAAGTATTCTAACTTCAAGGCTTCAGTCAGGCTTTAGTACTTTCAGCTTGAGAAATTCTCTTTGGGTTTTCTAATTCCAGATTTTTTTGCACATTTTGTTATAACACTTTGTCCTTTCTGAGCAGTCTTCCCTTCAGCTCTCTTACTCTAGCATTCTGTTTTTTGGGTTCTTTTCATTACAGGGCAATGCAATGAAATTTTTTTTAAAAAAATTTCATAATAATCAGCCATAAAGAGTCATGAAGTCAAAGGACATAAAATATGTTACATTATATGCTGTTAAGTCAACTAAAACTCATAGCGACGATATGAACCACAGATGGGAACCCTGCCATCCTTATGATCTTCACCATGGTCAAGTTTATTGCTGCATTACTGTGCCAACCCTCTTGTTATGGGTCTTCTTCTCTCTCTCTACATTGTTCTGTATGAGTGAAAGAAGTCAATCTCAAAACACAAGTACTGAATAATCTCACTCATAAGTAATTGGCCCATATATAGAAATGAAAGCTGGTTAGTGGTTAGTAGAAATGGGAGGGAAGAAAATGAATTGCGTGGATTTGCCATGATGGGTTATTTATTAACCTCAGGCCAGTAAAATGTTGGAGAGATGTTAACAAGGGGGGCACGACAGGTCTGCGTGCTTCCATCTTTGATCATGGTGATGTAACAGACTCAACTACTATGAGGCTACTTGAGTTTATGACTTCCAAATTCTCTTGCCTGTATGGATTTTCTATGTGGCTAGGGGTAGGAGCAGTTGGTGGGCAGGCAGAAGAGGTAACCAGCTCTGTCAAAGTGGTATTATGCTTTAAAGTACATGTGAAATGGGGGGAGGGAAGAAATGAAAGGGAGATGGCAGGAGGCACCAAGTTTCTGTTAATGGTTGAGGATCATTTGAAAAAGATGATGAGAATGATGGTACAACATGAAGAATATAATCATATTTACTGAACTGTACTGGTAGAAACTGTCAAGGTCATGAGTGTTTAGTAATGTGCATTTTGCCACAAGAAAAGGGAAGGAAGGAAAAGTGGAAAGAAACACGATGGCTCAGAGTTCTCCTCTAAATTACATGTGATCACCACAAGTCAGAACTGATTGAACTGTAACTATGAGTTAAGATTGAATAAGACATACTTGTGATAAAACACCTAATATTTATTATTTATCTATAATTTAATTACATTTGTATCGTGTCTGTTCATTAACAAATCTAACCATCTTATGTACTTTGGAATATGTTTACACTCTCATTAAAGAGTTTTCAAGAGTTCACTAACAGATAAATAATAAATATTGATGAGAAGTCTATCATGGAGACTTTTAGTCTCATTAAATAATATTTTGGGCTCAAATCATTTTCATGTTTAAGAGAGTTAAAACACTATCAGGATTCCAAAAACACTTAGACAGTTACTGAGGAAAAGGTCTAAATTTTACATAATCAATACAGTCAGTGTTGAAAAATCTCCGTAAGAGCACCGTAAATAAAGGTTTTTGAATGCATATATTTGTGTCTTGTCATTAGCTTGTAATATTTTTCAAAGTTAATGTTGGTGCTTTGAAGATAACCACCTGCTTCGAGGAACAGAAACCCAACTTTTAACAATTATACAGGAAGCAAGCCAGATCCCACTGTCCGGCAGCTCGACTGTCAGCTCCCTCTGAGAATGAAGTAAATCTACATCAAGGGTCACTTGCAAAAACTAATTTTGACCTTCCTCCTATATTTCCGAGAGCCGGCCCTTCGTTTGCCTGGAGACAATACAAGCAATGCTCCCTTCAGCTGAACATGAGTAAGCTTATGTAAGACACAGGTAAGCTCTTCATTTCCATATGGGCTCCAGGTTGTTAATATTTGATGCACTCCTCATCATCTGTTTGTGCAATTTGTCAACGCCCAACAGGTCCTCTGCCAGCTATGCATTAAAACTATTTTCAAAATATGTCATTGTCAGCCCTTGGCACACTCATTACTTATTAAGATAAGAGGCCGGATGAGGCAAGCAGGAGGTGGCTTACTTATTTAAACACACTTGACTCAACTATGGGAAAATCAAGCAGTCTTGGAGGTCATGGGACAGTTGGGCTTTGAGGGACCTCACACGTCTTTTCGTTGGGTGGATAGGGAAACTCACACCTGGGGAGATGAGCAGACCTCTCAAGGTCATGCAGTTCTGTGGCAGAACTTGAAATAAAATCCAAGTCTCCATTTCATCATCATTACACAATTTTCTCCCATCCAAATACTAACCAGGCTTGACCCTGCTTAGCTTCTGAGATCAGACGAGATAGGGCATGGTCAGGGTGGTATGGCCACAGACCTACACAGTTTTCTATGAGTACAACTTCCCATAAATTATTTCTCTAAAGAATAGGATTATCTACAAGACCAATTAAAATACTATTTTCAAAGTCTGATACAAGTATCCCTAATACTACTAAAGATTATCTTAGAGTTTATATATAAAATTTTAAAATTAAGTGGCATGGTTATTTCAAAACATTGTAAGTATACCTTAAAGTTATGATTTGAGAGTTATGTATCAAACGTGCATGTTTTTAAATATTATTGCTTAAGTCAAGCCCCCATGACTTAAATACCATTACTTAGGTTGAAGCTAAGTCATAATTAGGGGTTTGATTTGAAATCAATTTAAATATAGTTATTCCATAACCACTCATAGTTCCAAGTGCACATATTTGTACCTTCTATTTGTAATTTGTTAGTTTTCATAAAGTTTGATATCTTCAGATAAAAATTAATCTTTAGGAGCAGAAATTAAAACATTCACAACTCATGAAAGCACAGGAGTTTATTTATCACAGCAATAATTAAATGTAATGCTTGAAGTATACAAGATTGGGGGGACTTTAAGTTATAATACAGGCCAAAACCAAATACACTGTTGTTGTTTGGTACCATCAATCTGGTTTTAACCCATAGATAAACAATCCACAGATGTCCAACCGAAAGACTACTCCTGCACCATCCTCACAATTGTTCGCTTGACTCATTATTACTACAACAACAAGAATATAGAACATCAACTGTCAATATGATTTTTTTTTTTGCTTCAGCACTTTACTTTCTGCTCTACTTGCCCATTTCTGAGGACCATTTAGCTCTGTTCTCTTACCCACTGCCTACCACACAGTGTTTTACTCCTACCAGTGCCAACTACCTCCAAGTAGATTCTGAGTCATGATGACACCTTAAAATCCTGAGCGTGGCAGTGTATTAGGATAGAGCAGCGCCCGATGGCATTTTCCATGGTTGATCTGCAAGTATATCTCCGTCTTTTTTCCTAAGGTACCTTTGAGAGAACTCGAACTTCCATGCTTTCATTTAAAGGGTGTTTTCATTATTTGTGTTATAGAGGATCCACACTTAATCTTAGAAAATTCAAATCAAGCTATCCACACTTTCCTGTCTCAGTGTACTCAATGCCCCTGAGACAATTGCATTTGTGTAACAGGGAACCAAGGCCAGTTTGATTCCAGCCAATGACATAAACTACTAATGGTAGAAACAAGACAACATCTAAGAATTGCAAATGGATTGGCAGCATCACTATAGATGGTGAAGAGATTGAGGTTGTTAACAGCTTCAGTTTGCTTGGCTCTACAATCAACACTCTTGGCACCAGCAGCCAGGAAATTAAAAGACAAATTGCATTGGAGAAAGTCTGCTGTCAGAGAGCTCTCTAAAGTGCTGAAGTGCAATGATGTCAGTATGGAGACTGAGGTGCACATGATCTTGGCCATGGTCTTTGCAATCCCTTGCTATGCATCAGAAAGCTGGACAATGCCTAGGGTTGATAGAATGAGAATTGATGTTCTTGAGCTGTGATGCTAGACAAGAATATTGAATATACCATAGACTTCAAGGATAACAAACAAGTTCATCCTAGAGAGGGTTAAACTAGGCTGCTCCTTGGAGGCAAGGATTCTGAAGTTTTGTCTGACATACTTTGGACATGTTGCAAGGCAGGATCAGTCTTTGGAGAGGGACATCATGCTTGGGAGGGTGAAGGGACAGTGCAGAAGAGGAAGACCCTTGATAAGATGGATTGATTGTCACTGGGGTAATGGAGATAGGTGTGTCAGAGACAATAAATTTGGCAAGGGATAGAGCAGGGTTTAAGGCTGTTGTACATAGGGTCACTATGAGTTGCAGGAGATTTGACGGCACATAACAACATAACAACAACAATTTGAGCATCTACTTTTCTAACTTCTCTGTCAGACCAGTTATCACAAGATCAAACAATAGTCTTTGGAGCTTTTTCTTGTTTGATAGGTGGATGGTACTGATAAATGCAACTTCAGAATTTTGATTTCTTTTTTCTTTTTGCTGTTATTGTTGTGTACCAGAATTGGAACTGACCTATAGCTGCCTTTTCAGTAGGTTTTCAGAGGCAGTAAATCTAATCACAGGGAGGAGAATGTCCATCCTTCAAAACCAAGATAAAAGGATAAGAACTTAGCTCTTTGTAGCAACTCACTCCCATAATCAATAAACTCAATTTCATTCAACTTTTCCTGCCACAGCTCCATCTACTTTCAAAAGTGAGTTCAGAAGCCACCTCTTGAGTATGTGGGCATAAACTTGTGCTTGTGTGTCCCAAGAGGACACTGTCTCTATTCCTCTTTCTACACAGCCTGCAAGCACAAGAAGCGCAATTCAGTACAAGTTTGTTAAACTGGTTAAACAAAAGAACAAATGTTAAAGGCTTGATGATACTTTCTTCAATTAGTTAATTAAACCTCTTCTCAAGGGTAGGGTAAAGTCTATCAATGTGTATTAAGTGCCTGTCTGAGTCAATCCAAAGATGAATTCAAAATGGTAAAGGCCTTTGGAATACACCCTGAGTAAATGAGAACTGAGGCACAAATGGAGACTTGTATACCAATGTTCATAGCAGCATTATTCACCATCGCAAGAACATGGAAACTGCCCAAATGCCCAACCACAATGGAATGGGCTGAGAAATTGTGGTACATTCACACGATGGAATACCATGCAGCACGCAGGAGTAATGATTTTGTCAGTCACTACCTAACTTGAGAGGGACTGAAGAGCATTATGCTAAGTGAACTAACTCAGACCCATATGGACAAATAGTGTACAATGCCATTATTGTAGAATGTGTATGAGGATCTAAAGGGGGTAAAGTGAGCAGAGGGGTAAGGATAACGTTAATCATAGGAAGGCATAATTTGCTGGGTGGAGGAAGGTGTGGGTAAAGGAAACGGGAAAGATCGGGTGTGAAAAACAATGTATATGAGCTTTGTAAGTAAATCAGTATAAAATAAAAATTTTATTTTAAAAAATAGTCATGGCCTTTAGTCATTGTCTTTTGAGATGACCAACTGTTTCCTAGTGTTCCACTGTTTCTCAAGTTGTGTTACAGGTATGATCTCCCAGGGTCTGCATTTACAAAACGACAGGAGTTGCTATTACAGATCTTGACTGTTCTGAAGTTAGAGAAAGCAAGTTCTCTTGTTCCTGGCCACTCTGCTGGCAAGTGGTATGTGTGTGCCTTGGGCTGGTGTCTGAACTCCAAATTCTAGATTTTCTCACAAAACAAATATTCTTTGTTTTTAACTTGCTCAAAAGACCTGTGGATACGGTTACAAGGCAAATATTGATCTTGTTGTGGTGCTGGAGAAGAGTATTGAACTGCCAAGAGAACAAACAGGTTTTTCCTAACGAGAGTGAAAACAAGTTGTTCTTAGTGGCAAGGACTTTGAAGTTCCATCTGACAGACTTTAGGCATGTTATCAGGAAAGATCAGTCCTTGGATTGAAAATATGGAGGGACCGAGTAAAAGAGAAAGACTTAGAAGGAGATGGATTGACGCAGTAACAGGGATATCAGGAGTCAGTGTGTTAGAAATGGTGAGACTGGCTCAGGATAGGGCAAGGTTCAGAGCTATTGTACATAGGGTCACTATGACTCACAAGTGACTTGACGGCACATAAGTACGACAGGTCTCAGGTGAGGACTGAGATTCTTCATTCATGATAAGCTCCCACTTGCTGCTGATGCTGCCAGTCTGAAGACCACACTCAGTAACAAACCTCTAGATTAAGCCATACAATTCTAAGTCCAGTCAGCAACCCTTCCCTTAGTTGTGACCTCTCAATGTTCCGGTTCAATTCTCGGAGTTTCTTGTGACATCCATTTTGGTCTTTTCTTTTGCTCCTGTCTTTGTAATGACCTCTGACTTTCTTTCTCAATAATATTGTTGATGTCATATCATAACTAATCTGGCCTTTGATCATTAGTATTCGGTTCATTCATTCCTGAGATGGTTTTTGCATTCAGGGGTTATAGACTGAAGATCGTAGGTAGGTTCTTGTGGATTTGTTTTCATTTTCTTCCACTTCAATTTGAATTTGCATGTAAGCAATTGATGGTCCGGTCTACAGTCAACATCCAGCCTCCTTGGCCCGCTGATCTTGTTGTTGTTGTTTAATGCCATCGAATCATAGACGACTCATAGCGACCCTATGAACGAACAGCCTGAGCACTGTTTGTACATAGAGTTTCCAGAGGCAAGCCATTTTGGAAGTGGATGCCGCTCCTGCTTCCAGGCTTGATTTAGTCGGGAAGCTCCAGCCAACACTGTCCACCATGGGTGCCCATTACCACGATTGGCAC
>NW_006399951.1:2794480-2801801 GCF_000299155.1 Elephantulus edwardii | reverse complement strand
GCTCCTGCCTTCTGGCAAGGAGAGCTTCCCACGAGCCTGGGAGGAGCCGGCCAAACCAGGAACAACATGGCCGCTTCCTTCCCGGCTGATCTTAAGCTCCTTCAATTATTTTTTCCACAAATGTAGTCAGTCTGATTCCTGTGCAGTTCATTAGGTGAGGTCTGTGTGTTTAGTCACCACTTGTTGAAAAGTCAAAATTTTCTACGAAGCCCAGAAGCAACACTAGCTTCTGGTGACGTTTATTGAGCTTTAAATGAACTTTAAAGCTCATTGAACGTTAGTGAGTTCATTTTTAACAACTGCCAATATCCTTACATTCAAATGTTGTACATTCCATAATCCAATTATTAATAGATGCTTACAGCTGTTCCTCCTCAGTTTTTAGTATCTCTTTAAGAGCTCGACCTCTAGTGCTATGCAAAGGCATTTTTCTGTGTGCGTGTCATAAAAAATAACAGATAATGACTGATCAAAATATGAATAGATGTCCAAAAAGGGGCAAGAAAAAGGAGAAGGAAGAGAAAAGAAGGAAATCAGTAGGATAGTAGAGGTCAGTGGGTAGATGGTGGGGTAAAGGAATAGGAAAGAGTCTCAGTGGGTAGGGTGATAATCAGCATAGACCAACAGTAATTAATTATATAAAATGCAATGTATATGAATGCTTGTATAAAACACAATGTACATGAACGAGACATAATGTCAATGAAATATTGTATAACACATAATATACATGCATGAAACACAATGTGTATGAATGATTGTAGGAAAACCAATAAAAGGAAAAACTTGAGAGGAAAGAGAATCCCAGAACTTAATTATTCTCATGCAAAACCTATATGACTCAAGCAAGAAGCTATTTTGTAGACAAAGCAAGGGAATTCTGCATAGATAAAATTCAAGGGTGTGAATTAGACCTGTGTATTTTCACCATACCTACTTAATCTCCAAGCCAAAAATAATTTGAGAAGCTAGAATTTTTTCTATCTTATTTTTAATTGGTTTGCATACACATTTACACATATATATATATGTTTATATATATATATAATGTTTTGGGAATGCTCTGTGTGTTTTACACATTCATATACACACTGTGTTTCATTCATATACCATATGTTTTTGTTTTTTAAAAATTTTTTAAAACGTTATTATTTTGTGTATGTGTATTGTCAAATCGAATCTGATTGGTACAGATTTCCTCTCCTTCTTCAGCAGAGCATCTGGTGGACTCGAACCACGTACCTCTGGGACTGCAGTGCAGCTTCTTGCCACTGGGCCACCAGAGCTCCCTCTGTGTTTTAAACACTCATTCATATGTGTTATATCCTTTACACTCAATTACCATTGCACTACACTTATCATCACATTGTCTTTTCAGATGACCACTGAACATTTCTCAATCCTTAGCCCCCCTTCACCCACCAGTTTCTGCTGTACCAGTGATTTCCCCCTTCTCCTTTTTCTCCCCTCCTCCCTTCCCCTTTTGAACACTTATAAATGCCTTGCTCAATTAGCCTTCTAATATCACAATAGTGGCCTTATGCAATATTTGTCCTTATATGACTGAGATATTTCACTCAGCATATTGCTCTCCAGTCTCTCCCAGCTTATACAATATTTTACAAACATGTTGTTCCTTGTGCTGCATAGTGTTCAATTGTGTGAATTTACCACAGTTTCTCAAGCCAGTTGGCAATAAGAAAGATGCAAATCAAAATCACGAGATACCATCTTACCTCAGTAGCAGTGGAAAAATTTAACAGGACAGCAAGCAATAGTCGTTGGAGAAGATATGGAGAGATTGGGGCTCTCATACACTGGCAGTGGGATTGTAAAATGGTACAACCACTAGGGAAGGCAATCTGATGTTTCCTCAAAAAAGCTGTGCATAGAAATTCCATATGATCCAGCTATTCTACTGCTAGGAATATACCACAAAGAAAATAGAACCGAGACACAAATGAAGGCTTATACACTGATGTTCACAGCAGCATTTGTTCTTCACCGTCACAAGAATGTGGGAAACAGCCCAAATGTGTATCACAATGGTTTTCTGGTGTTTATTTTTAAATAAAATTTTAATGGTTTTTAAAATGCAACTGTGATTTGACTGCTCAAGATTTCTAAGATTTTTCCTTTATTTTTTTTTCCTTTTGATGTTTCTGGAAATTGTCCTCATATGACTGCAATTTATTAAATACAAATTGAATACAATTGAATAGAAACATGACTTCACACTCATTGTTGTTGTATGCTATCGAAGGAAAACTGTTCCAGTTCAAGTGGGGATTGCAGTGCAGCTTCTTACCACCAGGTCACTGGGGCTCCCTGTAGTGAGCAAACTCATTAAAAAAATAAATTTAAAAACTCGTACTTAAAGAAAGATTTTTATATTGCCTGATTTATCTGGAAAAAGATTGCTTATCAGAAGATAGGAGTAAAGAAAGATTTTTATATTGCCTGATTTATCTGGAAAAAGATTGTTTATCAGAAGATAGGAGTAAATGTTCACTACTTTTTAGTTAGGATGCTATTTTAATTTAACTTTTATGGGAGAAGTCACAAGGTTTTATAATTGACCTGCTACACCAGAAATAACTTTTAGTCAAAAGCCAAGAGTCCTATTTAAATACCACACACCCCATTAACTGACAGAACTTGGAAAAAATAAAACTGCCTAGATTTATGAGAATTATCACTGGAAAAGCCTCTAGCTTTCCCATCTTGGCCCTAGCATAGTAAGGAGGTATCTAGTCAGCTACCTGGTCTCATAGTTGGATTTCTTTTTATGTTTTTCCAAGAACATCTACAAGTATAATTATGGCTTACATAGAGTGACAATGTCCCAATTTACTAAGGACTGTCCTGGTGTTAGCCCTGAAAGTCTTGCTTCCCCAGGACAATTACTTGGTTAGGTTCTCCGCAGCATTTGGTCACCTAGCACAGAAGTCCACTGAGTCTGGGAGCAAAGATTTATTGCTCATCTTACACCTAAAGAAAAGAAGGTAAGGCAAGATTATATAACTCTTCCAAAGCTCCAGAGTAGGCTTCCGGTCTCTAGGCTAGGACACTAGGCTAGAGAAAGGAAATCTACAGTGTCAATTTTCCTTATGGATTAGGAACTCTTCCTGGGCAGTTTTCTGGTGTCACTCATCTCTGTGCTTCTGCTTCTGGCACAAGTTCTGGCTCTGTGAAGAGAATTTGTTGTATGGTTCTTAGGTGTTGTTGAGTCAACCACAGCTCATAACAACCACAACGCTGTGAATGAAAACTCAAAACCATGCCTCCTACTTTACTAGCCTCACAATCTACTCAAGTTCATTGTTGCGGTCACTAGGTCAACGATCTATCTCATTGAGGGTCTCTTTTTGCTGACTCTGTATCTTTCCCAGGTTAATGGTTGTTGGTTTTTTTTTTTTTCCAGGTACTTGTCTCTTCTGACATGATGTCCAAAGTATATGAGAGAAGTTTCACTATCCTTGAGTCAGTAATTGGGGGAATAGGGGTACCTGTGTCAGAGACAATGAGGTTGGTTCAAGATAGAGCAGAGTTCAGAGCTGTTGTATATAAAGTTGCTATGAGTTGCAAGTTACTTGATGACCCATAACAACAACAACAACAACAGGCATATTTGCAGAATTTCCTAGTCTCCTGATATCCTGACTCTGGTACCACGTTGATCCAAGTAAGATGAATTCATTGACACTTTCAATCTTTTCTCCACCTATCTTGATGTTGCCTATCTGTCCAATTGTGGTGTTAGTTGAAAAACTGGCTTTTCTAACCTTTAAGTTAGGCCTCTCTGGTATCCAGCTAACTTAAGTACAGACACGTGGTCTTGCAAATCATCAACATCTATGGGAATAGGATAAGAGAGAATGCTTCACACCCTCAGCAGCAAGACTTGAGGGAAACTGAAGCAAGATCCTGTTGAGAGTAAGAGCCTGATGAGAGCAAGACCCTGGAGAAATGGTGAAGAAACTGTGGTATTGCTGTGGAGAAACTGTGGCAAGTTGTAATTAGAGGAGCCCTGAGACAAAGGCCACAGTTAAACGTTTTGCTCTTCTTTCCAGATGATTGAAGGAGAAGCTGATTTATAACTGTTCTGAGGCAAACCTTGCTGGATGATTATGAAAAGCAGAGGCTTCTTAAATGGTGTTGCTGAACTGAAATTAGGACGTTTACTAATGAAGGAATTGTGTTTTGCTGTTAAGATGGCTTAGGACTACGGACTAAACCTGACCTTCATTGTGAGATATTCTGTGCCTTCCCCACTCCCCAACCTAGTTCCCTAATAAACCCCTCTCTTGGTACCACAGCAGTGAGTAAATTCTGTGAGTCAACAATGAATAAGTGAACCTCTTGCTGCTGGTGTAACTCTAGAGGCACCGTGAGACTGAGCTGTGAGCTCTTTATCTCCTTTCTGCTTTGGAGAGGTGAGTGGGTGTGCTATTCTCACTTCCTCTGACTTTTTTAGACAAACACCCACAGTCCTGTGTCTCCATGTCCCATTTTCTGCTCTCTAGACACCAGTAGTAAGAATTTCTGTTTTCTTGACATTGAGATGCAATCAATATTGAAGGCTGCAATTTTTGATATTCTACAGCAAGTGTTTCAAGTCCTCCTCACTTGTGTCATTTGTGTAATGAAGATTATTAATGTCCTCCTCCAACTCTGATGCCACATTCTTCTTTATAACATCTAGTTTCTCAAATAATTTGTTCAGCATAATAATTGAAAATGTATGGAGACAAGATACAGTCTTGACACACATCTTTCTTAATTTTAAACCATGTGATGTTTCCTTGCTTTGTTTGCACAACAGCTTCTTGGCCCAGCACAATCAAGTGTTCTGGGATTCCCATTCTTCTCAATATTAGCAATGGTTTGCTAAGATCCATACAGTCAAACACCTTCATGACAGATGTAGAAAAAAAATTCAAGTTGTTAACAATTTCTTCATCCAGAGTTAATACTCATGTTAGCAGCAGTCAAGAAATCAAAGAACATGTTGCACTGTGGAAATTTTGAAAAGCCCGTCCAAAGTGCTAAAGAATAAGAATGTCAGTATAAGAACCAAGGTGGGCTTGAGATAGAATAGAGCTAAACTTTTTGGAATACTGGCTTTTTCCAACTCCCAAAGGCCTTAAGTACAACTGATTCAGATAAATGTCAAATCACATGAGGAAAAACACTGGTTCTAGGGAAGAAAAGTCAACTCAATAACTTGTAATATGTTCTACCCAAGGGTTCCACTGTTCAATCGCTCCATTTCCACTAAAGTTATCATCAGTCTTTTCAGACGCTGTGTATGAAATTTCCCATGTGAAACTATCCTAATTTTCAGAATTTCTTCCAGTTCACCCTCTCATCACTGTCTTTATCACTAATGACTCAAGTCCATATGATCTGACTCATTTCTCCTTGCTTTGATTTCTTCTCTATCCTACATGCAACCTTAATCTTCCTAAAAATCCCCTTCTCATTTTGTCTCTCATTACTCTAAACTCTCAATGGTTTACAATCTCAAACTTCCTTCTTGTTCTCCATGTTCCCTAAAAATCTTCTATCCACAACTTAGTCTTATTTTCCACTTTTTCTAAAGAAAATTCTATATTTAACACAAAGTTTACTCTGAAAACTTTAATAGGGCTCCTGAGGATGCAATAGTGAAGATTCAGAAATAGATGTGAGATAAGATAGAATATTAAGGTGACTCCTATGGACAACACTAGTTTCAGAGTTAATTGGGTAATTAAAGTCACTGGAATATGGAATTTGCTCCAGGACTTAAGCATAAATGACATAGCTGAGCCTCTACATCTTGTGGTTCCTAACCTGTACACTATAATAGACAAAGTGCTAGTCTATAGGCCTTTTATTGTAAGAACCACCTTCCCTCTGTAACTTGATTTGTGCCACTACTAGAACCTCTACTTGGAATATTATTGCTTGTTAATTTTTGACTCACTAGAACCTCTACTCGGAATATTATTGCTTGTTAATTTTTGACTCATGTACTTTTAACTTGTTAGTTAAATTTGTGTCCTCTAGGTTGCATCACCTCCATGATATATCTTCAAGTATATGAACATGTACTGCTAAGCACAATTGATAACAGTGCATCTAAATTCCAAAATCAATCTCCATAATAGTCTATGTGTTTCCTACTGCCAAAGGGGCCCTTTAGAGTAGTGAGAGAAGATCTTCATCCTGAAACCCACAGCGTCCCTTTTCAGCAGGAAGTAGCTAAGAGAATACGCCATCCCCTTTTCCTTATGAATCAGGATGAAGTCTCTCTCAGGGAGGAGTGATAGGGAATGGCAAAGGACACACTGACAAAGGAGATTAATCAGAACTGGCTTTGAGAAGCACTGTGGCAATTGGACAATTATAACAGACATTCGGGGGTGGGGGAAGAAGAATGAACTGGGGAGGGGGTAGAGAAAACAGTGCAACAATGAATGAATGAGAACCCAAAATCTCGGTAAATATTCATTAAAACTAATAAAATTTAATAATAATTTTTAAAAATGTCATTGGAATAGAACTCATTCAAGTGTAGTCCAAACCACAGTTCCCCCCAAGGGGTGGTGGTCCTTGACCTGAATTTTGTTACTATTATTAGTTACTGAGGAGTCAATTTTGACTCTTATGATTCCATGTATAACAAGGCAGCCTTGAGCTGTCTTTACAATCACTGATATTCTCATCCATTGTTGATTTTGAGTCCTTTCTACCCAGAGAGATCATCTTCCAGCACTACATTGAATAATAAATACCCTGTTGGGATTATTTTTATAGGCATCATTTTTTATTAGACTATCACAGTCTTTTTAAATGCAGCTTTCAAAATTTGAAAACAGGATAGTTTACATAAAATCAGATTGTCTCTATCTGACCACCTGTGGCATGTCTCCACAACTGACAATATTTAGCAAGACGTGAGTTGTTTATTGAGAGTGGCATTCATTGCTGCCACACTGGGCTGCATTAGTCCCTTATTTTACTTATCCCCCTCTATACTCATGCTCCTGACAGCTCCCAACTCTGAGGTAGAAACTTTGCCTTTTAGGTTTATTAATGTATACCTCTTTTCATAAAGAGCAGGAGTCATTGTTGGCAATTGTTTGAGTTCTTGGCAGTATATCAAAAGGTTAAATGTTGGATAAATTATGTAGACTACATTGAAACGGAAGAGGGAGAGAACAGTTTAAAAGCGATATATGATTGGGTATTATGATTATGACAAGAGTCCAGAATGAAGGTTGCATAGTTGAGTGGATTTGGGGGGCGGGGGGAGTCAGGGAGAAGAATGCAA
>NW_006399951.1:2791169-2794380 GCF_000299155.1 Elephantulus edwardii | reverse complement strand
GAATTTTTCTTTTGTTTTTCAAAGAGAAGAGTGAATGGGGGGCGGGGGGAGTCAGGGAGAAGAATGCAACAGTGAATGAATGGAAATCCAAAATCTCTGTAAATGTTCATTAAAATGAAAATTTTTTAAAAAGGTTAAATGTTTAAATTCTCTATTTGCTCCATGAGAAAAAGATGTGGCAACTTATCCCCATAAAGATTTACAATCTTGAAAATCCTTCAGCACTGTTCTACTCTTGTCCAATCTGATTTCAATGAGCAAGAATCAGTTTGACAACAGTGAGTTTGGCTTTTCGTCAGTGTGCACAAAATGGAAGGAAAAGGAAGGCTGACAAATGACCTAGTCATTTGTTCCTGCCCGTCCTCTCTCCCACCCCCAATTCACTCCTCTCCTTGAAAAGTAAAAACAAAAAACAAAAAACCTCTTTTATTGTCATGCAATCCCTCCCCCGCAAGTCCACTCCACTGTGCAGCCTTCACTCTGGACTCATGTCATGACAATAATAGCCAATCATATATCCCTTTTAAACAGTTCTCTCCCTCATCTGTTTCAATGCATTATACATCATTCATCCCCTTCTTCTCTGTTTTCCCTCAACTCCGATGTCAGTCCCGTTTTACAACAGTGACCCTATGCAATATTTGTCCTTTTATGACTGAGATATTTCACTCAGCATAATGCCCTCCAGGGTCACCCATTTTGTATAATATTTCATTAATTTCTTGTATTTCAATGCAGCGTAGTATTCCATTGTGTGCATGTATCAGAGCTTCTCTATCCATTTGTTTGTTGATGGGCACTTGGGTTGTTTCCAGGTATTTTGCTATTGATATTAACCAGTTCTTGGAAAAAGAAATCATTCTCGGAAAGGTGATGGATCATAGAGAGGAAAGCTTTCGTGAAGATGGCTTGGCACGGGGGCTGTAACAATGGACTCAAGCATATCAAGGGTTGTGAGGATAGTGCGTGTTAGAGCAAGGTGGAGATATGTTATGTATAAGATTGCTATGGGTCATAGTCAACTAATTTCACCCTATCAAGTGAGTGCTCCACACCTTTCAAGTATCCGTTTGCATATCAATCCATGTCTCTACCAATACTCTGCTCCTTCAATGTCAAAACTGGAAACTTCCCATCTGTTCTGTTCCTTTGTCACATGCTGACCTGCTGTAACCAAGCCAGAAAATCAGATCTGTTCAAATTAAGATAAAAAAAAAATACATCTGCAACTTAAAATATCACTCTCTCCTGTATCCACTCAGATTCCTCTCGCTGATTGTGTTTGACAGCATCCTCCTATTGGTGGTGTTGATCATGGCTGCTACACACACAACCGATAAACTGTATCTAAATAAGCTCTTCCTGTGATGCTTTAGACTGTCTGTAAGGTTTGAAAAAGGATCCAGATTTGGGTAGAATATACAGGTAGAATAAGAGAACAATATCAGACAAGGCCAGAGTTAAGACAAAAAATAAATCCTCTTTCAAGATAATGTAGAAGGGTAGCTAGGCTCTCTAACTTGTATTTCTCTGCACAAGGTCTTTATTAAATAAATCTCTATGAAGTGATGGATTGGACTAGTACAATTGCAGGCGGAATACACTGCCCATTGCTTAAGAGATAAACATGATTTTCCTCTCTTCACTTATTTAATCCTCTAAGTTTTATGGCTTACCATTTCTAACAGCCTCCAATGAACCCTCTTATTAGCCTAAGAGGGAAAATTTTAATAAACAAGTAAATATTGTTCAACCCTTTTGGGTTATTTGCCTTGAATCTGTATTCATTGATTTTTTTTTTTCGCTGTGCTTAGATTGGAGGTGCTGACTGTTGTAATCCACATGTAATAGGCATTATGAGTTGTAAGAAAAATAGCTCGATCTACAGTTGAGTCAGTTTAGGACAGATCATTATAAAATTCCATTATCACTGCTACAAGTTGGACTATTTGTCATCACAGAAGAGATGACAAGCTCAGAAATACTACATTTGTTATTATCAGATGATAAATGATATTCCATTAAAGCTGCAATATATCACCAGCAAAGCTGCAAAGAAGATATCAAACTTATCAGGACTTGACTTATAATTTAATTTTCAAAAGCTGTCAACTAAAATTCCAAAGGCTAAGCATTTTCATTTTTAAAGTTCATCTTATTTATTTTTCTCATCTGTTAGTCTAATTTCAGTGATATGGCAAAAATAACTGATTATGTGCAATGCATAATTCTCTTCTTTTGATTAGGTAATATATCAGGTGTCACTTAGGTATTAAAAATTAAGTGACAGATAATAAAACAAGAGAGTCTCATAAAACACATCTTATTTTGATTTACTCACATTCTGAGATGTAACAGTAAAGGATAAGTCAATATTTGTTAAAGACACACGGCTCCCAAAAAAGTAAATTTACTCATTTATTGAATGTATGTAGAATAAACTTTTCCATGAGATGGTTATGAAATCTTTTCATAAATGAACTTTTATTTAGCTCAATTACATAAATCAGTCACATATTCCTTCTACATGTACAAGGCTTATGTTTCCCCCCATTATTATCACAGTTAAGTTACCAACATCAAGCACTCCATGACTGTCTGGGACAGGAAAAGCTTTTATCAGTTACCATTGTCACAAGCATAAAGATACATTCTTTTCATTTCTGTGTGTCTCATTCCTGCTCATACACTTTCAAATACAGTAAGAAAAGTTTATGTATCTCCTGCTACTATGTGAGTTGTTGTTGTTGTTGAGTGCCATTGTGTTGGAACCAACTCATAACTGACCCTGCAGTAAGGTTTCAGGGACTTTAATTCACATGGAAGAAGACAGTCCATCTTTGTTCCACGAAGCAGCTGGTGGATTGGAACTGTGTGTCTGAGGGTTGGCAGCACACTTCTTACCACTAAGCTACTATGTGAGTAAAATCAACAGATTTGGCAGTAGAAGGCACATGCGAGGTCATTTTAGAGGCCCTGAGAAGAGAAGAAATTCACCCAGACACAACAAGTGAGTAGAAAAGAGGAGACAAGAAGCCATGATCCCCATTAGCTGTTCTAACATCTACAGCTAATATGAGAGCCATTGACTGGTGGATGCCCCAGTGTCTTATGAGAAACGAGATCTTAGTATTCAATCTTTGGCCAAAGCTCTGCTTCATAGTTTGTAATCTTTAAAAATGTATTAAAAGGATGGGAGGATGGATGGATG